>NC_048600.1:84121861-84345090 GCF_003668045.3 Cricetulus griseus
ATACTATACTTAGTAAATCAGGCAATTGTTTTTTTCAAGACAGAGTTTCTCTGTGTAGCTGTAGCTGCCTTGAAACTCACTCTATAGACCAGACCAGCCTCGAACTCTGAGAAATCTGCATGCCTCTGCCTCCCAAGTGCTGGGATTAAAGATGTAGGCCTCTACTGCCGGGCTTCCTTGTTAATAATTCCATTATCTACATTCTTTCCTAATTTACATCCCCAGTAAAGGTCTCATTGAAGCAAAACCCACATAGATAATGACATTTCCTTGAAATAACAGAAAAATCTGAGGAAATAGTTCTGGGAGGGAAAAAGTCAGACTGGTTAATCCTCAGAGGCTTCATATAGCTCACATATTTGAGCACACCTACAGATGACATGTTCCTATGTGACTCTTCAAGAGTTGTTTACTGTTATTTATTATCACTATCATCATCATCATCATCACTATTATTATCGTTATTACTGTGTGGGCTGGGTGCCAGTGCATGTATGATCAGAGGGCCACCCCGTGGAGTTGATTCTTTATTTATTTTTCGAGACAGGGTTTCTCTGTAGCTTTGTAGCTTGTCCTGGAACTCACTCTCTAGAACAGGCTGGCCTCGAACTCACAGAAATCTGTCTGCCTCTGTCTCTCCCGAGTGCTGGGACTAAAGTTGTGTGTCACCATCACCTGGCCATGGAGCTGATTCTTTCCTCTCTACCTTTAGTTTAGTTCTGGGGATCAGACTCAGGTTTGTCAAGCTTGCTTAGAAAACACCTTACCTGCTGGGCCATTTGGGCAGTTCCCGATTTGTTTCTTTTAAAATTACCCCCTTTTCTTGCCAAACTTCTAGGTCGTGATTGCCTTTCACATTTTCAGAGACACCTTTAAGAAGCCTTCGTTATAGTTATAGGTATAGCCAATGAAGAGAAGCATGTTTGCAAGATTCTGTGTAGGGGAAACTGGTGTTAAGGGTTTAAGGTATCAATCAAACAGGCATCTGCATGGAAAGTATGTTTAAACAGACTGGTGGACAGCTGGGTTTCTTTAGAAATAACTGTTATCTGGTTATATGAAAAATGCAATAGTTGAGGCTGGAGACACAGCTCAGCAGTTAAGGCACGTGGCTCCTCTTGCAGAGGGCCAGGGTTTGGTTCCCAGCACCCACATGGTTCCAGAGGATCCAGCGCCCCCTTCTGACCTCCACAGGCACTGCGTGTATGTGGTATATCAACCTGCATGCAGGTGAAAACAGCCATACACACGAAGTAAAAATAGACAACTCCTTTTTAAAAACACCATAGCTGTTTTTGTCTATTACTTACTTAAGAATAATAACATGTATAGTCAATACGGCAATGCACAGCCAATACCCTGACAAAAGCACTTTTCCACTCAGGGCGTTTAAATTAGTCATGTAAAACCAAATCCACTTTCAGAGTAATTCTGCGAACAATAATCACCCCCCTACTTTGTTCTATATCTCCGTTATGTTCAGTTGAGTTCAAAAGAGTATGTCTTACCACACATGGTAGCTCACACCTATAACACCCCCCACCCCCGACCCACCCCTCCCCCAGCTCCTCCCTCTACCCTCGCACTGAGGCAGAAGCAGCAGCCTGAGTTACGCAGTGAGATTCTGTGTCAGAAAGCCAAGGAACTAGTAAACAAACAAAACAAAACAGGTGAGTAGGTCGTCTCTCAAAGGATCCTGGTTTTCCCCGGTGTTCATTCAGTTCATTCAGTTTGTCCAGTCTACTTGAAGATAGTATTCTTCTGTTCCTTCTGAAGATAAGTCTAGCTTAGTTTGTCCCTGCGAATTAAGATAAGGCATTGCCACATAGTTTATAACTGTTTAACAAATAATGCTTTGATTCTACATGTTTCTCGGGAAGAATATTACCCATTAACAATCTATATTTAAAGAAATTATTTTCAGAGAAAAATTTAAGTTTACAAAAAAATTAGCTAGACAGTAAGAATCTGTTGTTTTCTTTCTATTTTGGTTTTTGGAGACAGGGTTTCTCTGTATAGCCCTATCTCTCCTGGAACTCACTCTGTCGAGTAGGCTGGCCTTGAATTCACTGACATGTGCCTGCCTCTGCCTCCCGAGTGCTGGCATCAAAGGCGTAGACCACCACTGCCTGGCCTGTTGTTTCTTGAAGTTGGTCTCCCACTGTGAGATTTCTACATCCAACTCGAGTTGCCAGGCTTGAGAGCCTGTGTCTTCTCTGCCTTAGACTCAGCATCAAGTTCCTTTACCCACAGAGGCATGTCTCTGGTCCAGAGTGTAATTTTTTGAGAAGGGTGGGTGGGCAGAAATTCTTGTGTTCATAAAGTTTTGGAGCTGCCATTATTCAGTCTTGGGCTAAGCTTGTAACTACATCAGCAGCTTCTAAATGAAAATTGGTACCCATCCTATTAAACTCCCATGAGTGATATTATTATTGTTATCATCAGTGAACTATCCCTCTAAATAACCTTTTTTATTTTATGCATTTTTTCAATTTTTTATTATTGTCTAAAATAGTTTCTGAGAAATTTTTAGTTTGTCCCTGTCAAGTCTCCTGGTTTTCTATGCTGCCCTGTTTTAAAAGACTGGCCTTGTGTGACTCCATAGCTATTGGAGGTATGCTGCTCCAACTGACTGCCTTTGTGGTCCATGGGTCTGTTGTACAAGAACCTTGGGTCTCAAAGAAAAAAAATAAATTCCTGACCCTTGCTTTTGTAAAGTAGGTCCTATAAATGGAGACGTTAAACCCACAGACCTGATAACTAAGTTTTCAGTATAGATCCCAAACACCCTCTTCTTCACAGGTGAATTCAAAAGATTTATGGATCTTCTAAAATTGCATACAAATCTCCTGTAAATGTATTGTTTCTGATTGAAGAGTCCTTATTTTCGCATATTTTGCAAAAACTGATGGGCAAACAAAGATTAACTGTAACTGGAGTTTTCTTTACTGCCAGTCCGCTGCTGCTTCAGCCCCAAATAAACACACAGAGACTTTAATAATTTATAAACTGTTGGCTGATGGCTAGGGCTAGCTCTTAGTTATTAACCCATTTCTATAAATCTATGTATTTCCACATGGTCGTGGCTTACCGGAGAATGCCAAGACCTGTTACTCCTTTGGTGTCTACATTGAGTCTCCTCATGGCGCCTCTCTCCCAGACTTCTCCTGTCTCCTAGCCCTGCCTATCTTCCTGCCTCTACTGACTATTGGCCAAACAGTGTTTTGGCCAAACAGTGTTTGATTCATCAACCAATAAGAGAAACATATATACAGAAGGACATTCCCCATCAACTAACTACTTCAGCAATTCGTTTTTCTTATGCCTACCAAGTAAAATATGATATATATATCCTGAACATGTTTGTATCAAAGAATTAATCAGAACAAACTAGAAAGCTCCTAAGTAAATATGAACCAGTTCAACTTCACTGATAACACATTAAAGAATGAAAACAAAGCAACTTCCTCTTGGAGCAGTTTGATCAAGAAAATGTAGTTTGAATTCTCCACTTCTCCTGTGTCTCTTGTCTCTAACAAGGGGCTTTGCTGTGAATTAATTGAACAAAACAGAAAACATAGCATGGGAAAGGGGTGAGGGATCTACATAGAAATCTTTAAAGAGTTTTACAAGGGAAGAAATTACTTTACTAACCTCAGCTAACACAGAACAGCACTTAAAACTGCAACCATTGAGGTCTACCTACATCCCCATGTTGCTTTCAACATTTGTTGGATATTTGTTATTTAAGGTTTCTCCCAACCTCTTGGCTACTTTCAGCAAATGATTACAGCAAACACATGGAAGAATGTATAATTTAAGATTAAAGCTATGCATTTATCTTATGTTGTGAATACTGATTTGCAGGGGAAATCCGAGGCATAGTAAGGTTGGTTACATTGTTTTTGTTGCTGTTCCTCCTCCTCCTCCTCCTCCTCCTCCTCCTTCTCCTCCTCCTCCTCCTCCTCTTCCTCTTCCTTCTTCTTTGGTTTTCTGAGACAGGGTTTCTCTGTGTAATCCTGGATGTTCTGGAACTCACTCTGTAGACCAGGCTGGCTTCAAACTCACAGAGATCCACCTGCCTCTGTCTCTTGAGTGCTGGGACTAAAGGTGTGTACCACCACTGCTTGTCAGTTGTATTAAACTTAAACAGGCTAAGCACATAGTAGGACAGTGGGCTAAGTATATAGTCTTCAATGAGCTCTAGGCGAGTTGTTAACTTGGCTGCAGGGTCCAGCAAAAGTTCATTCTCTTCAAAGCCTTCAGAAAAAAATGTAAAACAAAGTAGAACCCTGGCAGCATCCCGTCATCTACATTTTCTGTGTGTCCCCAACCCATAAATAACCACTTTCCCAACCTTCTGGCAACCACTTCCTCACACAGATATAGATTCCCATTTATACTCGCACTGGTTAGTTTCAACTGGTTTTGAATTTTATGTAAGTGAAGTCATTTCCCTTGTTTCCCTGGCTCAATTTATCTTATGAAATTACATTGCTACACCCAGCTGCAGTTCACTCATTTTCATTATCTTGTGGTGTTCCATTAAATGGATGTGCCCAAATTAACTCCTTGTTTTTGCTGTTGATGGACTGTTGGGTAGCTTCTCATTGTTGGCTATGGAGCAGTGCGATCTTTTTCATGTGTGTGCATTGCTCAAGGATGTGCACTTGGAACTGCAGTGGCTCCTTTGCTAGGGTCTGAGCAGGTTCATCCTCATGAGAAAATAGCAAATGGCTTCTTCCCACAGTGGCCCTGGGAATACAAAGTCTCACTGGCAAAGTGTAAGCAGTCTCATTGGTCCATGTCCTTGGCATTGTGCTTTAGCGTTAACTATTCTGAAAGTACACAGTTGCTTGTTGTTGAGATTTTCATCAGTATTTTTAAAGTTATTAATGAAATCGAGAAATAGGATTATTGGCCACCACACAAATATATAGATATTTGTTCCCAAATGA
The DNA here is from genome assembly GCF_003668045.3 of Cricetulus griseus. NCBI lineage: Eukaryota > Metazoa > Chordata > Mammalia > Rodentia > Cricetidae > Cricetulus > Cricetulus griseus. Next base: position 84,126,820 of record NC_048600.1, read on the forward strand.
TCTAATTTTGGTGTTTTGGTTTTTTGGACACAGACTAGCCTTGGGCTCCTATCCCAGCCTCCAGTCTCCTGCGTGCTGGGATCCCAGGCATATACAAACACACCCAGCCAGGGTTTAGGATATATTAATATATACATGTATATATAATATATTAAAGATCGGTTTTATTTTTAATTATTTGTATGTGTATGTTGATATGTACACATAAGTGCAGGGGCTTGGGGAGACCAGAGGCCTAGACCTGGAGTTATAGGAGTTTGTGAACCATGCAATGTAGATGCTGGGAGCCAAACTTGGGTCCTCTGCAAGAGTAGTCCGCACTTTAACCACTGAGCCATCTCTCCAGCCATCTCCCCTGCAGTGTTTATTCTGTTAATAGTTTTAAATCAGTGCTTTGGTAACACTTTTCTTTGCATCTGTGTGATTACTGGGGAGATGAAATCTGTGGATTCTGGCTGTATCTCATCTTGGGTAAAAGATGCATATCTACTTTGGTAACTCTTGTTTTTTATTTATTATTATCATTATGGAACAACAATAACCCACATGTGTGTGAGTGCATATGCCATGGTGTGCCTGTGGAGGTTAGAGAACAGCCTTGTGTACTTGGGGCTTTCTTTCCATCTTTGTGTGGACTCAGAATCAAGCTCAGGCCCTCGGGCTTGCATGACGAGGGTCTTTACCTGATGAGCTATCTAGTCAGTCAGGCCCCCAATTTATTTATTGGGGGGGCTGCTTTTTTTTTCTTTCTAGGTGCTGGAGGTCAAACCCCAGCCCGTGGTCAATCTGGGCCTTCCATATGCTTTGCTAAGCTTTCTTGTCTTCAAGCCTGTGCTAACTGCATTAGCTTGCAAAAATGTTTCTTATATAAAATATGATTGTTGGGCTGGTTAGTTAGGTTTTTTAATTATTAACTTGGTACAGACTGGATCATCCAGGAAGAGGAACCTCAGTTGAAAAAATGCCTCCCTCAGATGGGCTCGTAGGCAAGTGGGGACCATTTCTTGATTAATGATTAATGTAGGAAAGCCCAGCCCACTATGGGTGCCGCTCCTGGACAGATAGATGGTCCCAGGTTGTATAGGAGAGGTAGCTGAATAAAAGCCTAAAAGCAAGCCAATAAGCAGCTTCCTCGGCCTCTGTTCTCGTTCCTGCCTCCAGGTTCCAGCCTCAAGTTCCTGCCCTGGTGTCCCTGAACATGGAAGAAAACCTTGCCTCCCCAAGTTGATTTTGGTTAGAATGTTTTATCACAGCAGCAGATTCCCAAGCCATTGCTCTCTGACAATTGTTTTCCGATTCTCACTGAATTTCATTTACCCTTGGTCCCCAATCAATATTTAGCCGACCACTCAAAGAAATGTGTGTAGGGATGACCCTGGAGAATTCTATAGCATTTGGCTCCCTGACTTCTTAGCTTCCCTGACTCTGAATCTGTTCTCTCCATATGCTGAAGCCCAGTTTGGAGAGGCTTTTCTGTTTTCTTCTGGACAGAAGCTGTGTTGAGGAAGAAAGTCTGGCAGTCAGTGGGTCTCTTCATTTATTTCCTGCAGTCCAGCATGAGTCTGTGCATTAAAAAAAAAAATTACTATCTTTCTCTCAGAAAGGCCCCTTTAAAGAAAGGAAGAGAGGAGAGAGAAGGAATGAATTTATACAGAAAATAGAAATGAATAGCAGGAGCTTGTATATGGTGTGTGTGTGTGTGTGTGTGTGTGTTGTCCAGATCATGTTGTAATGGTAGTTGTAGGCCTTTTGTATGGCTCCGATGGGACAGGTATTCTGGAACTAACTGTAAGCCTTTTGGGCAGCTCGGATGGGTCAGGTATCCTGGAACTCGGGAGTCACAGAATACTAAGTGTTACACAGCTCAGTTGGAAAGGTATCCTGGAACTCGGGAGCCAAAAAAATACCACAGGTCACAGTAAGCACAGCAGCTCACAGCTCTGTTTCAAGGGGGGGGGGGGGCTTCCCCAGTGTATCAGCCCTGCTCCTGCAGAAAAGGGCTTCTCCTGTGAAATTGTTTAGGCTCCAATCTCCTGCAGTGTAACAACTCTGCTCTGTCAAGGGAATGTTTCTCGCTTTGCTCTGCGCTTGCTCAGCCGTTGTTGTTCTGCTACTCTTCTCTGCCGTTGCCCCTCTACCGCCCCCCTCTCTCTCTGCAGCCCCCCTCTCTCTCTCTGCCGCCCCTCTCTCTGCTGCTCCGCCACAAAGGAAGGTCTTCACTCAAAGCTCCTTCAGGGACTTATATTCTCTCTCCTTCTTCTGCACAATTCCGTGGGGGGCGGGGGGGAAGAGAGACAGGGTTTATATAGTTTTTCCAGGGGGCGGGGATTGGTCAAATTTGAATCCCTGAACTGATTGGCTAGCTCTCTGTTCAGGGATTGGTTAGTTTTCTGCATGGGCTTAGGGCCAGATTGGGCTCTAGTTTCAGGGCCGAAGTGTGTTTCTTTTACTGGTCTTTTTGGCTTTCTGGCTTTAGTTTTAGGGCCAGGGTGTATTTCTTTCATTGGCTCTGATTCTAGGGACAAAGGTGTTTCTTTGGCACTAGTTTCAAAGTCAGGGTACATTTCTTTGGTTCTGGTTGCTGGGCCAGAGTGTCTCTCTTTGGCTCTGCTCAGGGTGTGTTTCTTTGGCTAGATCCTTTTCCCTACAGTAGTGCCATTTAATTTTTATTAACAAATTCAGTAAGATGAAGAAAGTATGATAATGCTGAATAACAAATTATATGTAAGCAACATAAAAAGAATTTAACATTAAATACCTAAGAAGTCACGTTAAAGAAACAAATGAGAAATTACATGAGAAGCACTGAACTTGGAATCAGACATTCTAAGTTCTAGTTGCTATCTAGGTCATTGTTTCTTTGTTGCGTGGGCAAAGTATATCCTTTGGGCCTCCCAGGAGAGGCACGCCTCCCACTGTACAGAGGGAAAGTACCTCTGTGTATTTGTTATTATCTGCCCAGAAGATGGCCAGTTGTAGAGCAGCAGGCACGGAGCTGACTGAAGCCACACATTTGAGGTCTTCCTGAAACTGACATCATTAAGGACGCCACCCACAAAAAGGTGGGAAGGAGTGGATCTCAGAGACACCATGAACAGAACCTCAGAAGCAGAAGCAGGTTCCTCAGGGTTTCACTGTGTGGCCCAGGTGAGGCTTGAACTCTCCACCCTCTTGCTTCAACCTCCTGAATGTTGGGATCATAGATGTATACCACTATGCCAGGGCCGAGCTCACTTTAGGCCCTTGGGGAGTTTACCCTCCCATCCAAGAAAAAGCAGCTAGCTAACTGACACTTAGAGGAAATTAGGGCAGGCTGGAGTGTCATGATTAAGAGCATGCTGAAAAAAAAAAGCAAGGGTACTGGCTTAGAAGGGATAAGAGGGGTGGCTGGAAGGAATGATAGAAGTAAAATGGTTTGTCACCAGTGTTGTTTGGCTGCAATGGGGGAGGGCAGTAAATATAAGTTCATTAACTGTAAAAGTTTATTCAAAATTGAAGCGAGTGCCCTCATCCTCACCAACTATTCCTAAAAACGTGGTGTGTGTCCCCACGTCTCTTTTGTTTTTTAAAACTATCTTTTTATTTTAAATACCAATCCCAGTTCCCTCCCCCTCCGCTCCTCCCAATCCCCCCACCATCCATCCCCCACATCCACGCCTCAGAGAGGGTGAGTCCTCCCATGGGGAGTCATCAAAGTCGGTAACATCAAATTGAGGCAGGGCCAAGTCCCATCCTCCCCCCCATCTCCACCCCGTATCTGGGCTGAGCAAGGTATCCCTCCACAGGGAATGGGCTCCAAAAAGCCAGTTTGTGTACTTGGGATAAATACCAATCCCACTGCCAAAGGCCCCACAAACAGCCCAAGCTACACAACTGTCAACCACATTCAGAGGGCCTAGTTTGGTCCTATGCAGGTTCCCCAGCTGTCGGTCCAGAGTCAGTGAACTCCCACGTGCTCAGGTCAGCTGTTTCTGTGGGTTTCCCCATCATAGTCTTGACCCCTTTGCTCATATTGTCGCTCCTCCCTCTTTTTGACTGGACTCCAGGAGCTCAGACCAGTGCTTAGCGGTTTCTGTGTCTGCTTCCATCAGTTACTGGCTATTACAAACAATGCTATGAACAAAGTTAAACAAATGTCCTTGTTGTATGAGTATGCATACTTTGGTATATGCCCAAGAGTAGTATTGTTGGTTCTTAAGGTAGATTGATTTCCAGTTTTCTGAGAAACTTCCATATTGATTTCCAAAGTGGCTGTACAAGTTGGCACTCCCACCAGCAGTGAAGGAGAGTTCCCCTTACTCCACATCTCCTCCAGCATGAGCTGTCATCACAGCTTTTGATCTTAGCCATTTGGACAGGTGTAAGATGGTATCTCAGTTATTTTGATTTGCATTTCCTTGATGACTAAGCATGTTAAGCAATTCCATAAGTGTTTTTTGGCCATTTGAGATCCCTCTGTTGAGAATTCTCTTTTTAGATCTGTACTCCATTTTTCAATTGGATTATTTGGTCTTCTTTTGGTGTCTAGTTTCTTGAGTTCTTTGTATATTTTGGAGATCAGCCCTCTGTCAGATATAGAGTTGGTGAAGATCTTTTCTCATTCTGTAGGCTGCTGTTTTGTCTTGTTGACTGTGTTCTTTGCCTTACAGAATCATCTCAACTTCAGGAGGTCCCATTTATTAATTGTTGCTCTCAGTGTCTGTGCTACTGGTGTTACATTTAGGAAGTGGTCTCCTGTGCCAATGCATTCAAGGCTATTTCCCACTTTCTCTTTTAAGAGAAAAATTCACATGTGGCTGAATTTATGTTGAGGTCTTTGATCCATTTGGACTTGAGTTTTGTGCATGAAGATAGATATGGATCTATTTGCATTCTTCTCCATGTTAACATCCAGTTATGCCAGCACCATTTGTGGAAAATGCTTCTTTTTCCATTGTATAATTTTAGCTTTTTTGTCAAAAAATCAGATGTTCATAGGTGTGTGGATCAATACCAAGCTGTTTTCATTACTATAGCTTTATAGTAGAGCTTGAAGTCAGGGATGGTGATGCCTTCAGAAGTTCCTTTATTGTAAAGGGTTGTTTTGGCTATCCTGGATTTTTTGTTTTTGCATATGAAGTTGAGTATTGCTCTTCTGAGGTCTGTGAAGAATTGTGCTGGGATTTTGTTGGGGATTGCATTGAATCTGTAGATTGCTCTTGGTAAGATTGCTATTTTTACTATGTTGATCTGACCTATCCAAGAACATGGGAGCTTTTTCCATTTTCTGACATCATCTTTTATTTTTTTCTTTAAAGACTTAAAGTTCTTGTTGTACAGGTCTTTCATTCCTTTGGTTAGAGTTACCCCAAGATATTTTATGTTATTTGTGGCTATTGTAAAGGGTAATGTTTCTCTTAATTCTTTCTCTGCCCATTTATCATTTGTGTATAGGAGAGCTACTGATTTTTTTTAGTTAATCTTGTATCCTGCCACATTATTGAAGGTGTTTATCAGCTGTAGGAGTTCCTGGGTAGAGTTTTGGGGGTCACTTATGTATACTATCATATCATCTGCAAAAGGTGATAGTTTGACTTCTTCCTTTTCAATTTGTATCCCCTTGATCTCCTTTTGCTGTCTTATTGCTCTAGTTAGAATTTTGAGTACTATATTGAATAGATAAGGAGAGAGTGGACAGCTTTGTCTTGTTCCTGATTTTAGTGGAATGGCTTTGAGTTTCTCTCCATTTAGTTTGATGTTGGCTGTTGGCTGTTGGCTTGCTGTATATTGCCTTTATTATGTTTAGGTATGTTCCTTGTAGCCCTGATCTCTCCAAGACCTTTATCATGAAAGAGTGTTGAATTTTGTCAAAGGCTTTTTCAGCATCTAATGAGATGCTCATGTGTTTTTCTTTTCTTTCAGTCTTTTATATAGTGGGTTACATTGACAGATTTTTATATGTTGAACCATCCCCGAATCTCTGGGATGAAACCTACTTGATCATGGTGGATTATTTTTCTTGGATTTGGTTTGCCAGTACTTTTTTTTTTTTGAGACATGGTTTCTCTGTGTAGCTTTGTAGACCAGACTGACCTTGAACTCACAGAGATCCGCCTACCTCTGCCTCCTGAGTGTGGGATTAAAGGGGTGCACTACCACCGGACAAGTTTGCTAGTATTTTATTGAGTATTTTTGAATCAATGTTCATAAGGGAGATTGGTCTATAATTCTCTCTCTCTCTCTCTCTTTCTCTCTCTCTCTCTCTCTCTCTCTCTGTGTGTGTGTGTGTGTGTGTGTGTGTGTGTGTGTGTGTGTGTATGTGTGTGTGTGTGTGTGTGTCTTTCTCTCTCTTTGTTTTTTGTTTCTCAAGTCAGGGTTTCCTTGTGTAGCTTTGGAGCCTGTCCTGGAACTATCTCTTGTAGACCAAGCTGGTCTCGAACTCATAAAGATCCGCCTGCCTCTGCCTCCCAAGTGCTGGGAATAAGGGCATGTGCCACCAATGCCTGGCTTGTAATTCTCTTTTTTAGTTGCATCTTTGGGTTTGGGTATCAGGGTAACTGTAGCCTCGTAAAAAGAGTTTAGCAATGTTCCTTCTATGGCCAACATCTCCAAAAGAAGGAACTCATATCTGGCACTTTTGATTTGTTAGTCTCTGGTATTTAGTAGAGTCATTGTTGCCCTATAATAGATTAACTCCATTGAAAATTAGATTTATTTGTTTAGTATTTTATGTGTATGTTTGCCTTCATGTATGTCTATGTACTATGTGCATGCCTGGTACCTTCAGAGGGCAGAAGAGGTTATCAGTTCTCCTATAGTGGAGTTACAGATGGCTGTGAACCACCCGTGGGTGCTGGGAACTGAACCCAGGTCCTCTGAAAGAGCAACAAGTGTTCTTAACTGCTGAGCCATGTCTCCATACTAGGAAACTCCATTTTAAATACATATATACATATGCACATACATGCATAAATAGATAGATAGATAGATGTCATATATATGTGGAAACTTCTACAGTAGTAGGTTTTCACACGTCTTTTCCAAAAGGTCTTTAGTGTTATCTGTCTTTCCCCACACTCTCTTCTACCCTACTCTCCACTTTCCCAACTCAGTTGAACCATTCCTGTTCCATTATTCCCTTTTAAACCTTGTAACCTTCACACGTGTGTCTACACACATGTGCATGCACACACACGGACTTTGATACTAAACTTTTAAAAAAGAAAATATAAAAAGATTAAAAAGAGCTGGAAAGATGGAGTGTTGACTAGTTTTATGTTAACTTAATACAAGCTGGAGTCATTGGAGATGAGGAAACTTCAACTGAGAGAACACCTCAATAAGATCCAGCTGTAAGAAAGCCTGTAGGGCATTTTCTTAACTAGTGCTTGATGGGTGAGGGCCCAGCCCATTGTGGGTGGTGACATCCCTGGGCAGGTGGTCCTAGTTTCTGTAAAAAAGCAAGCTGAGCAAGCCTGTAAGCAGCACCACACACACACACACACAGCCTCTGCATCAGCTCCTGCCTCCAGGTTCCTGCCCTGTTTGAGTCCCTGTCCTGACTTCCCTCAATGATGAACTATGGTGTGGAAGTGTAAGCCAAATAAACCCTTTCCTCCCCAACATGCTTTTTGGACATGGTGTTTCATCATAGCAACAGTAACCCTAACAAAGATGTCTCAGCAGTAAAGAGCACTTGCTGTTCCTGCAGGGGACCCAGATTCAGTTCCCAGCACCCACAGTGCTCCAGCAGTGCACAGTCACCTGTAACACCAGTTTCAAGGAACCGAACTCCTTCTTTTGGCCTCATGGGCACCTGCATGCATTTGGCGCTCATACAAACAAGCAGGTACAGGTACACACACACACACACACACACACACACACACACACACACACACACACACACACACACACACAAATTTAAATAAGTACACTTTTTAAAAGATGCTCCAAGCCGGGCGTTGGTGGTGCACACCTGTAGTCCCAGCACTCGGGAGGCAGAGGCAGGTGGATCACTGTGAGTTCGAGGCCAGCCTGGTCTCCAGAGCGAATGCCAGGATAGGCTCCAAAGCTACACAGAGAAACCCTGCCTCAAAAAACCAGAAAAAAAAAATATGTTCCAAGCTCATCTTGTATAATTTCTGCCCTAGTCTTAGAATCATTATCTCCCCACAGAAAGGAACCTTGGTTCTGTTCAATAAGCAGGAGCATTTGCTTGTTGCTGCTGGACTGCCGTTATTTCTAGCTCCTCTCAGCTGCCAGTGTGCTGGTATCATGTGTGCCTGATACCCAATGTACCAACACAAGTCTATCAATATTGCTTTGTCTTTGACTGGCTTCCTATGCACCAGGCGGGCCTTGAACTTGTGATCCTCCTGCCTCTGCCTCCCAAGCTCTATGATTACAAGTGTGCATCACCTCATGGGGCACATGCTTTTAAACCCTGCACTCGGGAGGCAGAGGCAGGCGGAACTCTGTGAGTTCAAGACCAGCCTGGTCTACAAGAGCTAGTTCCAGCACAGGCTCCAAAGCCACAGAGAAACCCTGTCTCAAAACTCCCTCCCCCAAAAAAGAAACCAAGTGTGCATCACCAGGAATGTTTTAGTATAGAACCATCCATATCTAGAAAGCTACACATGGGCTCATAACAATGTCTCAAACTAACCCACAAACACCAACCCTCTTATTTTAGCCTCCTGGTTAATTTTAAACATGTCTTTTATATACAGCACAAAAGCTAATACAAACTTGTTTCCCAGCAGTAGGCAAGATAAGTTGACTTACATTTGTTGTCATATATATCTGTCCGTGGTTGCCATGATTCTCTTCACACATGTGTCTTTATTCCAAATGTCTGTATGTCTTTTTATACAGAAAATATTTAAATTGTTTCATAAATGGGCTGTCTGCCTCACATTTATTTTATGGCTTTAATTTGACATCATTTCACTATGTAGCCCTGACTGATCTGGATTCTGTATGTAGACCATGCTTGTTGTAGATTATTGTGTCAAGGTGTGTTACGTTTGTTTGTGCTGTTTTAATGGTGCAAGGATGTATTGCATTCTTTTATGCTGCATTTGCTTAACTCTGTGAAGCTGTGTTATTTGGCCTTTCTAAAACACCTGGTTGGTTTAATAAAGAGCTGAATAGTCAATAGCTAGGCAGAAGAAAGGATAGGCGAGGCTGGCAGGAAGATAGAATAAATAGGAAGAGAAATCTGGGAGGGAAAAGATGGAGAAGCAAGAGGAGGAGGAGGACATGAGGGGTCAGCCACCCAGCTACACAGCAAGCCATGGAATAAGAAGTAAAGAAAGGCATATAGGATAGAGAAAGATAAAAGCCCAGAGGCTAAAGATAGATGGGATAATTTAAGAAAAGCTGGCTAGAAACAAGCCAAGCCCAGGCTGGGCATTCATAAGAAAGAATAAGACTCTTTGTGATTTATTTGGGAGCTGGGTGGTGGGCCCCCCCAAAGAGCAAAGATCCAAAAGGAGTTAAAAAAACAACCAACACCCCATACTGGCCTTGACTTCACAGATTCACCTGCCTCTGCCAACCCAGGACTCAAGGTGTGCACCACTATTTGCACTGCTCTTTGCCTTGCATTATTTAGTAGTTTTATACAATTCAGGCAGGGCTATTCTTATCCTTGCAGTGACTTGTAATAGTTCTGTCTTGATCAGCTCAACAACTGTTCCTCATATGAGCAATGCTTAAATTATTTAATAATAAATTCTTCACATATATTCTCCACCACTCAACTTGAAAAACTAATCTTAACTTCCTTAACTTGTATCCTTTTCCTGTTAAACATGTTTTTGCTACCAGAGACTATTCAATTTTCCAACTTTTCTCCTTGCTCCCTATTTTAATGGCTATGTAATCCCCACCCTAATGGAATACTTACCACTTTCTCCTAGCCCAGATCATTCTTTTCATGTTTCTGCAAAAATAAAAATATGTGTCAGTATCTACACCCAGCCCCTTGCACAGAATCTCTCTTGGTGGCCTGGAATTTGTCCTCTGGTGGCTTCCATAGAGACTAAGAGTTATCTCAGCTAGTAAAACATTTGTGACAATGTGTATCAGTATCTACTCTCAGCCCCTTGCACAGAATCTCTCTTGGTGGCCTGGAATTTGTCCTCTGGTAGCTTACATAGAGGCTGGGGGTTATCTCAGCTAGTAAAACATTTGTGACAATGTGTATTAGTATCTACATCCAGCCCCTTGGACAGACTCTCTCTTGGTGGCCTGGAATTTGTCCTCTGGTGGCTTCTATAGAGGCTGGGGCTTATCTCAGCTAGTAAAGCACCTGTGGAAGTGTGAGGCTCTCATGCTTTTGGATCCCCACATCCACATGAAAATCCAGATGTGGCCATATTCATCTGTAACCCCAGCACTGCCGGGTAGAGACAGGTGAACCTGAAGTTCATTGGCCAGCTAGCCTGGCCAAATCAATGGACTTCCCCTTCAGTGGGGCATCCTGTCTCAACAATAAGGTGGAAAAGAATTGAGTAAACATCTGTAATTGGATACTTCACTTAAAGCAAAAGATACCCAGCCTACAACCCATAACCCCAGAGAGGCTTGAACCCTCCTCCAGAAACAGATGGAAGCAGATGCAGAAATCCACAGCTAATCAATGGGCCAAGCTCATTGATGAGCTTGGAGTGAGAAAGGAGTGATAATATGAACAAAGGAGTCAAGACCATGATGGGGAAACCCACAGAACCAGCTGACCCGAGCTAGTGAGAGATCACTGACTCAGGTCTGACAAATGGGGAACCTGCATAACTAGACCCCCTTAATATAGGTGACAATGGTGTGACTGAAACAATATATGAGGCCACTGGCAGTGGGTCTAAAATCTAACTCTAATGCACAAACTGACTTAGTGAAGCTCATTCTATGTGGAGAGATACCTTGCTCAGCTTAGACACAGGGGTGTGGGGGTGGGGGATGGAGAAGGTGCCTTGGTCCTGCATCAACAAGATGATGCGACAGACTTCGTAGACTTCCTAGGGGAGGCCTTACCCTCTCCATGGAGCATATGGGGGGGGGTGGAGGGTTTGGGAGGGAAGGAGGGAGAGGGAACAGGGATTGGAATGTAAAAAAAAAAATTAAAAGATGAAAAAAAAAGAATTGAGTAAAACCATTCAAAACCAACCTCAGGCCTCCACAGGCAAGTGCACACTCACACTAACAGGTAATACACCACCACCCTGCACACACAGGAATACACCCATCCCCTCACACCCCTGCACACACAGGTATACACCCATCCCCTCACACCCCTGCACACACAGGAATACACCCATTCCCTCACACATAGTTAATAAAACAGTATTCCTCTAGTTTTTAAAAAATTATTACATTTTTATTTATCTTGTGTTTACATGCATATCAGGAGGTATAGGCATAGGCACATACCTGCCCTGGAGTGCATGTTGAGGTCAGAGAACAACTTGAGGGAATCTGCTCACTCTGTCCATCATGTGAGTCCTGGGAATTGAACTCAGGTCCTTGGGGTTGGAGGAAGAGTCATCTTGCCAGCTAACCTTTAGTTCTTTTTCTTTTCGTCTGTGTGTGCATGTGTGCTCTGTGTGTGGGTATGACCTTGTGTGTGCAGGTGAGCATGCCCAGGTATGTACTCAGAGGCCAAGGGAGGGTGTGGGGATCCTGCTCTATCTGTACCCCAAAGCAGGTTCTCTCACTGAACCTGGACCTAGGTTGGAAGGCAGCAAGCCCCAGAGATCTCCCTCTCTGTTTCCCACAGTGCCAGAGTAAGGTGCCTGTGCTGCTGGCCTCAGCTTTTGCTGTGGAGGCCAGTGAGCCAGACTCTGTTCCTCGTGACTAGGTTGTGCAGCAAGCTCCCTCACCCATGGAGATTTCTCCAGCCTTGCTTCAGTCCTTTCCTTCCTTCCTTCTTCTTCTTTTAAAAAAAATTGTGGTTTGTTTGTTTGTTTGTTTGTTTGTTTGTTTGTTTGAGACAGGGACTCACTATGCAGCTCTGGCTGGCCTGGAACTTGCTACATAGATCAGGCTGTGGTCTTGAACTCACAGAGATCCATCTGCCTCTGCCTCCTGAGCATCAGGACTAAAGGTGTTTAGTTCTTCTTCCTCTTAAAAAAAAGATTTACACTGGGCATTGGTGGCGCACACCTTTAATCCCAGCACTCGGGAGGCAGAGGCAGGCGGATCTTATTTTTACTTTGTGTTTATGAATGTTTTGATTGCAGGTATGTCTGTGTACTATGAACATGTAATGTCTTTGGAGACCAGAGAGGGCATCAGATCCCCTAGAACTAGGGTTACAAATAGCTGTTAGCAGCAAGTGCTCTTAACTACCGAGCCAGCTCTCCAGCCCCCTTCTCTTGTTCTGTGTTTAAAATGGTTGGTAACTCTTATTCCAGGAGGGCAGTATAGCTAGATATAAAATCCTTGGCTTCTGCCTTGTTTTTCTTCCAGGCCTGTCTTTTACTTACCCTGTTGGGTCCCTCTCCCCTGGACATGGGTGGGAGGGTGGGGAGGGTTCACACTGGATCTTAGCCAGAAGGCCAAGAAGCAATGGTGTGTGCTTTTTCCAAATGTCTTTTAAAAGAAAATTCAATTGAATTGTACTTTACAAGTCTCTGAATCTTAGGGTTGCTGTCCTGACTTACCACCTTGCTTTTCTCCACGTCTTCCGTATCACTGTGTGTACGTTCTTCCCTGTACTCTGTCATAGTATCTTGCTCTTTCTGAATTCCACCATTCTGTTTTCATTTCTACAAGTGCCAAGTCATCTGTGTTATCACATTGTTTACTTTCTCTGGTTCTTTACAGCAGAAATTGCTTTCTTATGTTTCTGGCTGTGAGCCTAGCCTTTAACCACTGAGCCATCTCCCCAGCCCAGCACTTGCCTTATAAAATGTTCTTTTAATTCACATAGAAGCCTTTGGCCACGCTCTCATTTCTGATGACCAATTTGGTGGAAACTCTGTGTGCTAGTTCTCAAACTTAAAATTATGTACTCTACCAGGCAGTGGTGGTACATACACACCTTTAATCCCAGCACTTGGAACCTGGTTCCAAGGACATCCAGGGCTACACAGAGAAACCCTGTCTCAAAAAAAACAAAAGAATAAAACGAAAGTATATGAATGCTGTGTTGGTTCCTGTTTAAAAGTCGAATTTGAATGAGTTAGACTCTTCTCTATCAACTATTTGCAGAGGCTTCCTGTGGACATAGGATTATGGAAGGACAAGAATTGCTTTCCCATCGGATGCAGTCAATGACTCCTTTCTCTGTTTCTGGCAAGACAAGTTTTCTTCAGATGTGTGCTCTTGCATAGCCTTGCCTTCTCAGTTTCCCCCAATCTTAGTTGTTTCAGGGGGCTATGGCTCTTGCCTTTTTCCTGCCCATACTTTGGGCATCTTGCATAAACGATCATTACCCATCGCTTTCCTCTCGTGCTCTTTTCTTATAGTTTTCTGGTTTCAGTTGGTTTTTCTGTTTGTTTTGTTTTGGGGTTTTTGCTTTGTTTTTTTGTTTTGTTTTGTTTTGTTTCGTTTTGTTTTGTTTTGAGACAGGGTTTCTCTGTGTAACCCTGACTATCCTGGAATTCATTCTGTAGCCCAGGCTGGCCTTGAACTCACAGAGATTCACCTGGCTCTGCCTCTTGTGTGCTGGGATTAAAGGTGCATGCCCCCCCCACACACACACACCTCGGCAGGTTGATTTGGTTTTGCATGTGAGTTTTGGGAGTTCCTCCTGTCCTCTGGATATTGCCTCCTTATGACATAATGACTTGCGTTTCTCTTTATTCCATTGGATACACATATAAATAAATAAATCATTCTACAAAGAGTATATTAGCATAAGAAGTGTTAATTGCTTCTTTTTCAGTATGGTGGGTAGACAGTATGAAAAAGTAAGTGGTTGATGGGGAGCAAGAGAGATGGCTCAGCGGTTAAGAGCACTCACTGACTCTTCTTCCAGAGGTCCTGAGTTCAATTCCCGGCAACCACATGGTGGCTCACAACCACCTTGAATGAGATCTGGTGCCTTCTGCTGGCCTGCAGGCAGAAAACTGTATACATAATAAATAAATAAAATCTTTTTAAAAAAAAGTAAATGGTTGAAGGATCTAGAATCTCACCACCTTCATAGGCTAACAAGTCAGTTTATAATAACTGTTCGAAGATGCTCTCCTCTTCCTCTTCCCAGATCTCCTGGTTCAGGAAGAGAAGACTTCTTTACTCATGGGAAGTTTCTACAAGACACTAATACAGTTAGGCTTACATAACTGTCACAATGCACCCAGACAATTAACTTAAGAAGAGGAAGGATTTACTTTGTTTCTTGGGCTCAGAGGTTTCAGTCAGTGGTGGCTTCAGTGCTTCATACCTGTGCCAGGGGAGAAAACCATTGCAGCAAAAGAGCCTAAAAGGTTGCTGGGCTCCTGGTGAGGGGAGGGGCAAAAGTGCCCCCAGTGACTCACTGCTGTGCATTAGGCCCCTGGTCCTAAGAGGTACATTAACTCCCAGTAGCTACGGGGCTTTCTGTGCTTGGTCTTGCAGGAACATTACATCCTAAAACCATGACACCCCTGCTCCCCCAAATACTAAATTTCCCATTGCATAATGAACAGTGCATTTAGCCCATCTCCAAAAGTTCTTCATGTTGCAAAAATTCCAATCTAGTTCTAGAGTCTTTTCTGAGACCCAAGGCCAATGTCTTAGCTCTGATCCCCTATATAAAAGTTACAATTAGATGTAGAAAACATTTACCTTCTGAAAGGGAGAGATGGGGGATAGGAAGAAAGACACAGGCTGAACCCCACTAGGTCAGTAATCAGTCCCATTGCTTCTTGTCTGGTGTCTAGGATGACAGGATGGAAGGAACCATTGGACAGATGGGGCTAGAGAGATAGCTCATCAGTTAAAAGCACTTATTGTTCAGGCTGGAGAGATGGCTCGGCAGTTAAGAGCACTGGCTACTCTTCCAGAGGTCCTGAGTTCAATTCCCAGCAACCACATGGTGGTTCACAACCCTCTTCTTGAGGAGTGACTGCTTAGACCCCAATGGTGTAAGGGTTCTCAGGAGGGTTAAGGAAATGTCCTTGATTTAAATAAATAGCCGTGGAGTTTCATGTATGGATTGTTACCCAGTGAACTGTCTACATGACCGAGCTAAGTTTCTACCTCGCCCTAATGTTTGAAAACAGGGTGCTCAAAGGCCAGAAGTTCCTCTTAAGCTGATTTATCAACACTGGATAGATATAAAGTGGCTGCCAGAGTGGCCACCAGATAACCTCTAGATTCGCCATGTTTTAATTCCCATTCTAAGTGACACACTTACCAGCAGATAGGACAGGAAGCTCTGGACCATTAAGAGAGCAAAAGGGAGGGGTGTTCACGTTCTGGTAATCTTTGCTTGCTCCAGGAAAGGTCATGAACCCTGGCCTGCCCCTCCCTCTCCCATTCTTGTCCTGTTGACACTAGCATGCTGACAGAGCGGTCACTCTGTGAATGTGTGTTGCTTGTGCTCAGCGTTTCTTTTGCAATTTGACTTTGAAAACCCCAACAGAAAAAGAGCCCTACCCCAAGGATCCCTTCCTCATGAGAAGCTCTAGCAACTGAGTAGCAAGTAAGCCCCCAATTCTCAAACTATAAATTTTTGTTTGTCTTTTGTTTTTTGAGACAGGGTTTCTCTGTGTAGCTTTGGAGCCTATCCTGGCACTCACTCTGTAGACCAGGTTGGCCTCAAATTCACAGAAATCCACCTGCCTCTGCCTCCCCAGTGCTGGGATTAAAGGCATGTACCACCAATGCCCTGCCATTTAAAAACTTTTTAATGGTAAAATTTCCATTGTGACATGGCCAAGTTGAAGTGCTCAGTGTTGTCCTCTCTCTGCAAGAAAGAACAATGAATGCATTGGAGTTGCATGGCTGTGGAGTTGCATGGCTGTGGAGTTGCATGGCTGAGGAAGAGCATGGGTACAAAGGAGTCAAGGGGACTCTTTGAGACACAGATACCTCAGCTGGGAGCATGAGGAGGGGAGCAAACCCCACTGACAACCAGTTCCTGCAAGAAACTGCCCTTGTGATAAGGGCTGGACAAGAGGGCCCAGCAGACCTCGCCCCACAGATGATATTAACTGGCCAGAGGGCAGTTCAACAGTTGTCACAGGGCTAAAGTGAGTTAGGGGAGACCCCCCCCCCAATCCTGGTAGCTTTGTTTCAAAGGATAAACTTGCATTGCCTTCTGACACATTCACGCCATCAGAGCCACTGTCAGACCTCACTTCCCTGGAAGAAAGATGGTGCGGGGGTGGGGGGGGAGGGGGGGCAGGTTGCGGTCTTGCATTCCACCACACCAGCATCTAGGGCTCCCCTCCCACATAGACTCAGCAGTGCAGCCATGACCCCAGCATCTCATGCATTTGTCTGGACTGTAGCAGGTGGAAATTTCATTTTGGCAAAGATTTGGCCACCTGTAAGACCCGAGCAACAAAGGACCTGGCTTTGGGACTTAAGACTGGCCCTCCCCTTGCCATTGACTCTGCCTTATATGTCCAACCACCCCTTGGTTCTTGCCACCTCTAGACCTGAGAACACCCATCCCCAGGGCTTCCAGGGCCACCATTACCAGAGGTCCAGTTGTGCTCAAGGGAATAGAAAGAGTAGAAAAGTCTCCAAGCAGATAAGCACACACACACACACACACACACACACACACACACACACACACACACAAATACAGATACATACACAGACAGCACAGACACACATAACACAGACCCACACTCATACACACAGACACACATACATACACAATACAGACAGATACACCCCTACACAGAGAGAGTCATACCCACAGACACCCCCCATACACACACACAGTTAGAGAGAAAGAGACCCACCCCTGTTGGTTTGATGACATGGCTGCATAGAACAAACCTAGTGATCCACACACAGTGATGAACTTTGTGAAGTTAGCAAGTGTGACCAGTAAGGCTGCCCAACATGGGATAAACGTACAAAATTAGAAAGTTATGTTATGCATCTACACGTTTACAATAACCACAAGAATGCCACACTTTGAAATATAATGCCATTTGCCACTAACAAGGAGTATGTCTAACAGCGCGTGTTATAGTCCTGATGGGAGAAGAAAGGCAGGCGTGAATAAGTGACCTGCCATACTATGCCTGATGACTGGAAGACGGGTCAGAATTTCAGTCATTCCCAAAAGGATGTACAGTTCTAATACAATTTGTTTAGAATTCCCCGAAACAGTGTGGATGTCAGTAGGTAGAGTCAGTCTACTCACTGTGAGACTTTTATAACTATAGTAATTAAGTTTCAGGAGGTAAGGACACACTGATCAGTGGAACCCAGAGTAAGATCTACACAGCTATCGCACAGCCTTGTCAGCAAATAGCATTGTAACATTTTTATTTTACTTTACTTTATTTTCTGTGTGTGGGCATGTCTGTGTGCCACATGCATTCAGCGCCTGTGGAGGCCAGAAGAGGGTGTCAGGTCCTCTGGAACTGGAATACAGATGGCTGTGAGCCACCGTGTGGATGCTGAGAGTCAAACCCAGGTCCTCTACAGAAGCAGCCAGTGCTCTCAACTGCTGAGCTATCTTTCTAGAATTTTGGTATCTATGAATTCTGAAAAAGAAACTTGCCTCATACCTTGTATAAAAATTACCTCAGAAAGTATACTAATGTGTAAGACATACATCAGTGTGACCATCAGGGGAAAAAATAGAAAAATAGTATCAAGAGATAGTCAAAGAATTCCCAGACTTCAACTAACAAGCATGACTCATGCAAAAAAAAATGGATAAAAGAGTACAGGAAAATTAAAAACTTTACACACACACACACACACACACACACACACACACACACACACACACCTAAATCAATTGCCTCCTGGGATGCTCTGTTTTGAAGTCACGTCCCACCCCAATTGATGGGTGGTTTTTTTTTTTTTCAGAATTAGACAAATATAATTAAAGCACAAAAATAGGAGGAAACAGAAGTTAATACCAGGAAATAAAACAATAAGAATACAAATAATGAAGCATTTTAAACTAAAACAAGTAATACTTTAGTCTGTTCATTTGAAAACTTTTGCTCCTATTTTTAAAATTCTGAGCAAAGCTTTGTTAGAGGGAAAAATCGCAACTATGTATATTTTTGTTTGTTTATTTGTTTTGTCTCTTTTTTTTAATCACCATAATTATTTTGCTGGAAACAAAAAGGAGGTTAGGGAAAGCTCGCAACTTAGTGTTAACTCTTTTTTTCCTTTTAGCCATTTGGGATTGTTATGCTGTTTTCCATACACCCATAAAGAGAAAAGTAGAAGCTGCCTGGTGAGCAGAGCCAGCCACAAATCCCAGGCTAATGCGTTCAGCTTCCCCCAGCTTTGGTGTCCATTGTTTAAAGAGAGCTCCCTTTAGTGGTCGTCTTGAGAATAACAGGACTTGCTGTTTGAGTCAATGAAACAAAAGCGATAGACCTGTGACTTGGAACTCTTGGTCATTTCTTCTATCAATCGGTGGATGACCGCCAGGTTGCAGAAGGGAACCAGGACTCTCAGAGTTCCCGCCCCACAACTGTGTAAAGAGCTGTCATGGCAGAGGTACAGAGTGAAGAATTGCCCAGTCATCTCAAAGTAACTAAATCAAGATTACCAAATTTTCTTGAGCCCAGTATAAAAGAACAAAAGATCTAGAAACAAAGTAGAACTCCCATAGAAGTTCAACAATCCTATTTCTGGTTTTATATTCTAATGAATTGAAATGGGACTTCAAAGGGCTATTTTAGCACTCACGTTCATTGTAGCATTATTCACAATGGCCACAAGGTGGAAGCAAAACAGATGTCCACCACAAGGTGAACAGAAAAATACAACAGTGGTCTGAACAGAACAGGACAGAGGGACCCTCAGACATGAGAGCAGACTTAAGTGTGTATTTATTTATTCCTCTTTATTGTTTCTATTTCAGCTTTCAAGCCTTGAACTGTTCAAGTCCTTCACTTGTTCGGTTGTTTTTTTCTTGGCTTTCTTTGTGTTAAGAGATTTGTTTGTTTCTTGAATTTTTTGGTTTGTCTTTTCCTCCATTTCTTTAAGGGATTTTCTCATTTCCTCTTGGGGGGTTTCTTTGTTTTTGAGGTCCTTCTCTTCTTCTTCATCTGCGTTGGGATGTTCAGGTCTTGCTGGTGTAGAGTTCCTAGATTCTGGTGGTGTCATATTGGGCTTTCTGTTGTTGAATGTGTTCTTATACTGTCGTCTTCCCATTCCTTCTTCGAGTGGGTGCAGGTGGAGTCTCCCCGCCTCTCTCCCAGTGAGTGTAGGTGGACCAAAACTTCAATGTCAGCAACTCTGGATGATCTGGCCTCTTTTGGTGTTCTTCTCATTCAAGTGGAGGGTGGAGGCGGGGGCAAGATTGAGGTGTGGCCAGACTCCAGCTGGTCTGCCCTGCCAGGGAGGGCCCACTACACACGGAGCAGACTCAGGAAGTTCCAAAGGGTGGATGGGGGGAGTTGGGCCCACGCAGAGTCCACACTCACCTCAAGCAGAGGGAGAGGTCCTGGGGGGTGGGGGTGGGGCAAAGCAGTGGTTCTCAGCTTGAGAGTCATGACCCTTTGAGGTGGGCCAACCCTCTTACAGGAGTCGCATATCAGATATCCTGCAATCAGATATTTACACTATGATTCACAACAGTAGCAAAATTACAGTTATGAAATAGCAACGAAATAATTCTGTGATTGGGGTCACCACACATGAGGAACTGTGTTAGAGGTTGCAATGTTCCAGAGGCTGAGGACTGCTGCTGAGAAGCATCATTTTCTAATGTTAGTCATCATGCAGTGTGACGAGGATTGTGAATTGTGTGTTGATCTTTCGTCAGTGTTTTCACTGAATGATAAAAACTGCCAAGAGCAGACTGTCTGACAGGTGCTTTCCTCATGCCTGGCTACCTTGACAAAGGCAGGCGACAGCTCTCTGGCAGCTGGCAGAGCTGCCTTCATGGTTGCTGGACTGCCTTGCACGTGCCCCGGGTGCTTTGAGGAGGCTACATTGAATCTACAGCCGTTTGCTGCTGAAGCCAGCTCCACCCCTCAAAGCACGTTCCTAGCCAGAACTGCCTTGAGCAGCTCACTCTGGACATTTTGCCATCAAGAGCCTTCGTAGACTACAGCAGCTGTTTTCATCCAGGCGGGAAATGAAGCATTTCCTCTGATGGCCCGCCAGGAAGGACTGCAAACACCTTTGTCTCACCATTTTCTGAATACTCCTTTTGTTTTGGATTTTTTTTTTTTTTTTTTTTTTGGTCAGCAGGAAGGCCCTCTCTCATGCTGTTCTCTGGCATTGCAACAGTAGGCTCAATAAAGTTTCTCTTCAATAGTCTTTGCCTAATCGTGATTTTTGGTCTTTTTCTTTCATTTTGTTTTTAGATTACAATATAGTTACAAGATTCCTATCTTCCCTCTCCTCCTTCCAAAACCCTTCATATGCCCCTCCTTGATCTCTTTCAACTTCATGGCTTCTCTTTTCATTCATTTTTATTACGTGCATATACATATATATTCCTAAATATAACCTGCTCGGTCTATATAATGTCACTCACATGTGTGTTTTCAGGGCTGACCGTTTATAACCACTTAATTAGTCTTCTTGTCCCTAGAGAAAACTGTGTCCCCTGCTCTCAGCATTTCTTCGCTGTCTGTAAATCTTTGTGTAGGGCATCCTTATGCTCAAAGGTAAGTGTAGCCCTCACCCCTCATCAAAGAAACTTCTCTTTGTAACAAACAGAGGCCACTACAGAAAACCACAACTAATAAAAACAGAGTTGTGGAGCCCAGTTCCATAACTACATCTACAACACACCCCCACACCTATGGCTCAGGGAACACCATTGACAAGTGGCCTGGACGATTAACAGCCAGAGGATCAGGGAGTTTGCTGTGAGACTGTCTGCTAGGAATGTCAGGAGCTGTACCCATAAAGTCTCACCTGCAGGACTGCCCAAACATGAGCTGAACAAGGACAACACCAATAGACATGCCAAAGCAGGTGCAGGAAAGCCCATGAGGCTTCAACCTACACAAAGTGCAGTGGGTTGAACTGATAGCACAAAACCTAAATGTTAGTAATGGTGAGAAGAGGGCTGAAGACTCAGAGAGAGAGAGAGAGGGGGGGGCTTGGGAATATAGAAGAGACAACAAAGAGCAGCAGAAATATAGAGTAGGTAGGAAAGGACAGACAGACAAGGAAGAAGAAATACAGACATCTGTGAAGAGGCAGAAATGAGAAACTGGGTGCTTGCCACTGAAAAACATGTAGGAAGCAGCCAAGCATCTTGGGCTGTGTTAATTAGGGTTCTCTAGAGGAACAGAACTTAGAGAATGTATACACACACACACACACACACACAGAGAGAGAGAGAGAGAGAGAGAGAGAGAGAGAGAGAGAGAGAGAGAGAGAGAGAGATAATCTCAGGATTTATGAGAATGGCTTGCAGGCTGTAATCCAGCTAGGCTAACAATGACTGCCTACCAACTGAAGGTCCAAAAATTCAGTAGTTGTTCAGTCCACGAAGCTGGATGTCGAAGTGGTCTTCAGTATATGTCAGAATCCAGAAGAGATAGGCTCTAATGCCAATGAAGAAATGGAGAGTAAGAGCAAGCAGACAGAGAGCAGGCTTCCTTCTTCCATGACCTTTATACAGGCTGCCACCAGAAGATGTAGCCCAGATTAAATTAGATCTTTCCACCTCAAAAGGCTTAACTGAGAAAAACATCTCTCACAGGTGAACAGAGGCACTTGGGTTTTAGCCAATTCCAGATGTAGTCAAATTGACAAACAAGAACAGCCATCATGTAGGCCAGGGGTCCTAACATGCCAGGAATAACAGCAAGAATACTAGTTACTGAAAAGAGGCAAGGGCACAGTGTCCTAGACCTGGAAGGTGTCCTGCTTGATGCTGAAGCAACTGAGAGTCCCAATGCCAAGTCTCACCCAGGGGCTGAAACACTGACAAGCACCACTGTTGCATTTGACTGCAGCTGCTCTGGCTGCTGTGAGGAGCAGTGATTTTCACTAGCTATTAAGTGCCAGGCCATTGGCAATTGGAACCTAGAGCAAGTAAAATGTCTAATTGCAGCACTTTGAATTCCAAGCCTCTGGTTTCTAATGTTTCTAGGTCTCTAGTTTTTGGAATTTGGAGCTATGAGCCTCTATCTGCCAGCTGTCCAACACTCAAGGGCTCAGGACTACCAACCACTGAACAAACTACTCCTTGCCAACACCCAATTTCCATCTAAGTACATCAAAAGAAACCCATCCATCTCACTGGCAATAAACCCAAAGAATGGATCATCATTCCCTATCTGTAGGGAAGAAATCCTCTGCATTTGAAGACATGGATGAACTTTGAAGAAACTCTGAGAAGACACTCTGCTAAGTAAAATAAGCCAGCCATAAAAGACATATACTTCACATCACCACTTATATGATGAACCTACATTATCTAAACTCCAAGAGAATTAAGAATAAAATGATAATGCCAAGGTCTAGGAGGGAGAAAAATGAGAATTACTGTTCAGTTTCCATTTTGCAAGATTTCTAGGTTCTGGAGACTCATTGCAAACAACACACATATTCAACAACGCTGAGCTGCACTGTTGATTTGGCCAAAACCGCAAATATTTCCCCGGCCTGTGAGTTGTGTCTTCACTCTGCTTCTCCTCTGGTTTGATGTAATCCCATTTACCCATCTTTGTGTCTGTTGCTTGACCTTTCAGGGTCATATCTCAGAAGTCTTTGCCCAGACCCATGTCATGACTATTTCCTATGTTTTCATCCAGCAATTTCATAGTTTCAGGTCTTATATTTAAGTGTTTAACTTGTTTTGAGTTTTTGTTTGTTTGATTGATGTGTGTCTGTGCGGACATGTACATACACGTGTGGGCACACATACCTGTGTATATGTGTAGGCAGAGGTTCACACCAAAGTGTCTTTCTCCCTCCACCTTACTTTTTGAGATAGCATCTCTCACTGAACCTGATCTTACTGATTTGACAAAACTAGCTGGCCAGCAACCCCAGGACTCCTTCTGTCTCTGCCTCCCTCGCACTGGGAGTGCAGGCTTACACCACCACACCTGTTTGTTTTTTACATGGATGCTGGAAAGCAAACTCAAGACCTCACACTTGCCCAGCAAGGTACTTTACTATCTAAGTCATCTCCCCAGCTTCCATGTCATGTTTTGATAGGCACATGCATTTTATAAGGTAAGCATACCCTTAGACATTTATTCCTTCTTTATGGGAAAGCAGTCAGTAGCCTTTCTCCTAGTTTAAAAATGTTAGACCCCCGAAAACTCAAGTATCCGGGGTCCCAGGCCACATTCGCCATCATCCCAATCACCAGGCGGATTCGAGAGCTTGCTGCAAACTGCACAAGGCTTTATTGTAATTTAATGAGCTAACCCCATGTTAGCTCGGGTCTTTCACCCATTCGCCATGGTGGATGGCTAGAAAAGACGGCTCCTAGGGGCTCCTGAAAGATCTTATAGGACAGCGTAAGGGGGGTGTCTAGGGGTACGCACAGGCTCAGGATTGGTGTGCCTCCAGGCTTGGAGGGCTTGCCCTGTGTTGATTAGTCAACTGGTTGTTATGGCCCATAGGCCCTCCCAGGGTGGTTGCTATGCTCTCTACGTCATTGCTGTGTGCTTGTCCGTAAAGCACACCCAGGGTCGTAAAGCATAGTGCCACCAGCTAACTTCTGATTGGTTCCTTGTCACGAGACAGGCATCTGACTTTCTAGTGTCTAGGACAAGGTCATAGAAGTGTGTTTTTGGCCGTTATGGCTGCAAAAAGGGAAGCTGGTCCCTTCATTCCCCCATTTTCTTTTTTTTGGAAATCCCAATCATGGAATTGCTGTCTCTCTAGCGTCCCCATCAGGGAGTGAGAGATATTGGCATCCCCATGCAAGGGAGTCCCTCCTGACTTAGCATTTTAACCAGGGAAAATGGGCGGCAAAATTCTTTTCCAAACTGCTTCCTGCTGACTTTGGGACGAAGTTAGGGACCCCAGAAGGTTGAAATGCTAGTCAAAAGCAAAAAGGAATTTAGGCAATGGGGAATCCATCAGGAGCTTCTGGTTAGCAGACACTGTTGCAGAGACAGGGGGTGTCCATATCAGCTGGACTGGTTCACATCCACAGCAAGTCTAGGGCTCGCAGTCTACTTAGAACAGCCTGTAGTCAGCAACTGATACTCAGATGTCTGCCAAAAGCAGAAACCTGTTTAAGACATGTTTAAACTAGGAACAGAGGTTAAAACTTATTTACTGAAGCCCACAGTGCAGAAAAAGCAGATATTTGGATATCTAATTAAACAGCAGGAACATATTTATAACTTTGAGTCCTAGCAAAAACTACAGATTTGGGCTATAAGTAAGTATATTTTTTTTTCTGTCCAGAGAGCCAGGTATGGATTGGACAGAGGTGCCTTTGGCCTGATGAAAAGCCCTTTAAGTTTGTACTTAGATGACAACCAAAATAAACTTAAAAACCTTGAGCTTGTGCCTGAACAAATAGGTAGTCACTGCTTTATCAGATAACATACTGACTACTCTATAGTGGATCTGACTGGCTGATGCTGTCAAGCTGACAACCAGTAATATTTCAGAGATCTGAGAAGGGTATATTCTATCTGAATCTACTAAAAAGTGACAGAAGTCAGTTAGAAGCCAGTCTATATACAGTTAGCCATACCCAAGTTTCTCCATTACTGCTGGAGGCAGCTGTCTCAAAGAACAGTAATCTTCGCCAGGCCTATACTGTGAGAGTTTTTTTTCCTCTCTGTGGAAGAGGGACATGGAAAAGACTGACCTTGTTTTGTCTAGGCAAAGGGGGTACAATCAATTTTCCAGTGTCCAGCAGCTTTGTCCACAGTCTTGGCCAGGTCCTGGCAGGCGGCAGGTATCACATCTGAGCATCTCGCTCACTGGTCCAGGTGCAGGAACTGAGGTGCCTCATTATCTTCTTTGGAGACTTTGGGTCACTGTCAGGATCTGGCAGTCTGTCTGACATTATAAACTTTAAAGATAACAATTTAAATGCCATATTCTGAAGATCTCTGAAACATTAGAGGTCTGTTTGTCTGTTTTAGTCACTTGCCTTAAGCACACAAGAAGCATACAGGTGGCTAGGTAAGGTCTTATTTCTGTAATTAATTTTTAGCCTGACTATAGCTGGTTTTAACTTAGTAAAATATTTGAAACTTAGCACAGCTGAATTTAAAACTGCATAGAGCTACCTTATAGTCCTTAAACAGTAGCTATATGTACACATTTTAGCTGCTTGCTAAAATGAGACAGGGTTTTTCTGTGGCTTTGGAGCCTGTCCTGGAACTAGCTCTTGTGGACCAGGCCGGTCTTGAACTCACAGAGATCCGCCTGCCTCTGCCTCCCAAGTGCTGGGATTAAAGGCGTGTGTCACCAATGTTCTAAACTTAAAGGCGTGTGCCACCAACACCCTGAGCTTAAAGGTGTGTGCTACCAACATCCTAAACTTAACTTCTGAAAACATAAACTGTAACATCTTATAATAGATTAGCATCTTTCACAAAACAAGAACTTTACATTGTAAGGCTTTGCTTAAAAATAATTCTAAATTGAAGCTCTTTAAGTACAAACATTAATAAAAACAAACATTTAAAAAAAACTGGTTTTAAATAGAAATTTAAATTCCCTTAATGTCTTCTGTAATATATAGAAACATTAACATTTTAAATCTTAACTGAAAAACTTGTTTCTAAGATGGTACCTCTAATTCCCATGCCATCACCTTTAGTCAAGATGGCGGTTTAAGTATCCTTTTTTTCAACTTTAGCAAAATGGCTACCAGTCAGCCATGTGACCAGTTTGCCATGTGGCTGGCTACCAGGAAACAGAACATTTTAAAACAAGTATACATAATTTACTTGAGAAATAAACAGAACTTTTAAACTGAATTAATTGATATGGTTAAAATTTTAACTTATATTATCAATTTTAAATTTTACTATTTGTAGACATGAGAAACCATAACAGTTTACAGTTTACATTTTTCTCTGACTTGTAACAACCTTTTTTCTGACCTTTAACAATTTTTCTCTGACCTTTTACGACTTGCTTTAACCCTCTATAACTTCCTGTAACAATCTTTTCTCTGACCTTCGACAACTTTCCTCTGACCTTCTACGACTTGCTTTAACCTTCTATAACTTCCATAACTTCCTGTAGACATTCTTTGACAAATTTCTTTTTTTTCTTTTCCTCTTTATTATTTAAGTCTCCTACATTTTTCCTCATTTTTTAGTCAACATAAAAATTTTTATCAAAGTCCCTTTTATAGTTCTTAATAACTTTAAGGCCTTTTTTTTTTTTTTTAAGAAGTCCGGATCAGGCCAGATAAGTTCATACGATGTGCTCCATGTGCTCAAGGCAGAGAGACCTGGGGTGGGGTGCTGCTGGTTACCCCAGACCCTCAGCCAATCCAGGGGTGGGAAAAAAGACCCCCGGGCCCCTCTGCATACCATGTGTGTGGAGCACAGAAAGACGGGCAGCCAGGCAGATGCGGCCTTGCAGCCATGTTCCCTCAGAGCAGGCCTCAAGCCAGGACCCATGGCAGGACGGCAGCTGAGGCAGAAACAGCCCCACTTGGCATGCCTCACAGACCCGCTGGTGGGGATAGAAAGGGGGTGGCGTGGTGGATCCTGAATTGAAAACCAATGATGATAACACAGAATAGACAGGAAAGAACAGACGCCAACCCAATCCAACTGTGCCGCTTATAAGGCAATGGCGCCGGGAAGACGGGCGGCAGAACCCAGAGGCTAAATCACTGCTAACTGAGGAGGATCCAAGTCCTTGGCCTCCATTCGTACCTCCTGGGTGTCCTCAGCGCAGCAGTCTGTCCTCCGGGCATCTGCCGATCATAGTTGAGGTGGCGCCACGTGCTCAGAGCATCAAGAAAAGACCCCCTGACCCATGCATGCACATGCATGCCATGTGCGTGGGCAGTAGGAACAGAAAGAGATGCTTAAAAAAACACACAACACAAATATGAAACGTGGACAGACATTAGACAGCACAAACCGCGGCAAAGAAATGGTGCCCCAAACCAAAATTACAAACAACCCTTGGACTTTCGTCCAGGGTGAACCAAGGGTTCTCAAACGTCTGCTTACCCTATGGTTCAATTCAAGCAACCCTCAGACTTTCATCCAAGGCAGGACTTCAGGGTCTCGAAGTCCGAATTACAAATACAAATACAAATTCTGCACAGGCTCAAATTCAAGTCATGGCACCAAACCAACAAAACAAAACAGCAAGAGACATAACAAACATATAACATTGAACATATAAGTTGCGAGCTCGAATCATCTTATCTCCAAGATCGAATCCACTCAGGTGAGGGGTGGTCGCAAATCCCGGACGAGCCCCCAAATGTTAGACCCCCGAAAACTCAAGTATCCGGGGTCCCAGGCCACGTTCACTGTCACCCCAATCACCAGGCGGATTCGAGAGCTTGCTGCAAACTGCACGAGGCTTTATTGTAATTTAACGAGCAGACCCCATGTTAGCTGGGGTCTTTCACTCATCCGCCATGGCGGATGGCTAGAAAAGACGGCTCCTAGGGTCTCCTGAGAGATCTTATAGGACAGCGTAAGGGGAGTGTCTAGGGGTACACACAGGCTCAGGATTGGTGTGCCTCCAGGCTTGGAGGGCTTGCCCTGTGTTGATTGGTCAACTGGTTGTTATGGCCCATAGGCCCTCCCAGGGTGGTTGCTATGCTCTCTACGTCATTGCTGTGTGCTTGTCCGTAAAGCACACCCAGGGTTGTAAAGCATAGCGCCACCAGCTAACTTCTGATTGGTTCCTTGTCACGAGACAGGCATCTGACTTTCTAGTGTCTAGGACAAGGTCATAGAAGTGTGTTTTTGGCCGTTATGGCTGCAAAAAGGGAAGCTGGTCCCTTCAAAAAAAAGAGTACATCTCATTGAAACTGAGTGTAGAACAGGGGCTGCCAGCATCTGGGAGAATTAAAGGAAAGGTGAATAGGGGAGAAGATTGGTCAGTGGGAAGTAAGCCGCACTTAGGAATAAATGAGGAATAAATGAGTTCTGCTTTCCTATTTGCATAGTGATATAGATGTAATGATGGTGACATGATCTGAGTATTTTTTCTTTTTACTCCAGGTATGAGTGACATCACTTAGTTGTTTTCATTTTGTTTAGGATACTGCTCTCTAGTTCTATCCTGTCTGTTTCTGTTGTGAATAAACGGATTTCACCTCTTCTCATGGCTTACATTATTCCATCATGCATAGGCGCTGTGTTTTATCCATCCATTCATTGGTGGGTGGGCACTTGTGGAATTCCCAGTTCTTGGCCTTTACAAATGCTGGCAGAATAAACATGTAGAGAGCTGCGTGGAGCCGCACTTTAAAGATAGCGCTGGCTTCCTCCTCAGAGAGCTGCGTGGAGCCGCGTTTTAAAGATGGTGCTGGCTCCCGCCCTCTGCGATCCCGAAAGCAAGCGCTCTCTTCAAAAAACAACTCTATATATGGCTAAGGCCAGATGATCGGAAGCGCTTGCATATGCGTGGACCTATGGACGGTGCCCACGTGGCAATCCAGGGCTGGTGGTCCATGCCTATTTGTGCTGGGAGAGGCTTGTCCGAGGAGAGAGATCGCTGTTCAAGGTTCTGAATAAACTGCTTGCAAGAAGAGCTCCGGTGTTGCGTCATCCTTGCTGGTCCAGGCGGTTGGGACAAGTGGTGGCCCGGACGGGGAACTGCCTCCTCCACTCTCTCTCTCTCCGTGGAGCCCAGAACTTGCTGCAGTCAGGGGGTGCACCTCAGGTAAGATTGGGGATCCGCGATAAAAGCTGGTTTTATGCTCTCGCCTGTAGGTAAAGGGAGAGCGGACAAGTTAAAAGTGAAAGTAAACACCTCTCTCCTGCTTTAACTTGCAGAGTGAGAGTAAAGTGATTGGACCCCGCTATTATACTGGTGATTTGGATACTTTTTAACATTTCAGTGTGGGCTTTTTTTTTTTTTTTTTTTTTTTTTTGGTGGTGTTATCCGACCTGCGAGCCTTCGGAACGCACAAACGGAAACAAAAGCACAATGGGATCGTTACAATCACATCCAATTTTTCTGGCTCTTCAAGAGCTGCTTCATTCTAAAAATTTAAGGTTAACTAAAGCCATGTGGCAGAGGTTCCTGAGTGACTGCGATGCCATTGCACCCTGGTTCGCGGTTTCGGGCAATCTCTAGGTTGGGATAAGTTAGGGAAAGATTTGGAACATTCCTTAAAAGTACCAGAAAAACAGCCACCTAACATGGCGGCTGTAAAGCAAAGGCTCCGCCCTGTTGCTCCTCCCCCTACTGCTCGAAAGAGGAAGTAGGAGCTTCTGGTTGCTCCACCTTCCGGCTGGTTGTGGTGGCGCACGCTGGTAGGATTTGCTGAAGGAGGCAGAGGCCATTGCTCCTTTGAGAGCGGACTTTCCAAAGATTAGATGTGTTCATTACATGGATGATATTTTATTGGCTGCCAAAGATGATAAAACGCTCAATAAGGCGTATATAAAATTGGTAAAATTGCTTGAGATGCGTAAATTAGTCATAGCTTCAGAAAAGGTACAAAAGGACACTGTTATTAACTATCTAGGGACCAAGATTCTCCCTCGTACAATTATTCCACAAAAGATAGAGATTAGAAAAGATAATTTAAAAACTCTTAATGATTTTCAGAAGTTGTTGGGAGATATAAATTGGATAAGGTGTTATTTAAAAATACCTAATTATGAGTTAAAACCATTGTATAATATTCTCAATGGTGATTCAGCGTTAGATTCACCTAGGCAGTTAACCGCTAAAGCCAGAGAAGTTTTGAAGAAAGTGGAGACAGAATTACAAAATGCCAGCCTTAAACGGCTAATAGAAAATATGGATATTCTTTTGTGTGTACTCCCAACATTCACCCAGCCTACAGCTTTGCTGTGGCAAGATGGTCTGTTACTGTGGATTTATTCTAAATCCTCCCCAGGAAAAACTATTGAATACTGTCCTGCTGTGGTTGCTGACTTGGCTCAAAATGGGACACAGCAATGCCTTCAATATTTTGGGAGGCTACCAAATAAGATCATAATCCCATATACTGCTCAACAAAAGATTCTTTGTGGAACTGTGGATGATTGGGCCATTCTGCACTTCGGATTTTCAGGAGAAATAGATAATCATTATCGAAAACACCCTCTAATGTCATTTTTTAAAGAACATCCGGTCATTTTTCCTAAAATGACTGCAGCTGCTCCTATTGCTGGAGCCACAAACATTTTCACTGATGGATCCAAGACGGGCTGTGGAGCCTATATGATAGAGCATCAGGATCCAGTGTAATTTCAATATCAGCCTGGCTCCCCCAGATTATTGAATGTAAAATTGTCTTTGAAGTGTTTAGAAATTGCCCGTTCTCCTTTAATCTGATTTCTGATTCGGCATATGTTGTGAATGCTGTTAAGGCCCTGGAGGTTGCAGGACCTATTAAACCTAATAGTACAGTTTGCAAACTCTTACAGGAGTTGCAAAAGTTGATCTGGCATCGCCATCAGAAATTTTTTACACAACATATTAGGGCTCATACCAACTTGCCTGGACCTCTATCAAAAGGCAATGAGGTCGTAGGTCACTGTACTAGAGGGGAATATGTATTTTTTGCTTCCCCTGTGGAGCGGGCGCAGCAATTTCACAAACAATTCCATGTATCTGCAAAAACTTTGCAGCAAAAGTTTCAGCTATCTCGAGCGGAGGCTAGACAGATAGTATTGAATTGTCAACAGTGTATAACCTTTTTGCACCCCCCTAGCCTAGGGGTCAATCCCAGAGGGCTATTGCCCCTGAAAATTTGGCAAATGGACGTAACCCATTTTTCAGGATTTGGAACTCTTAAATACATCCACGTGTCTGTGGATACCTGTTCAGTCATCATCCATGCCACACCTATGAGTGGGGAAAAGGCTCGCAATGTCATTGGACATTGCCTTGAGGCGTGGGCTGCCTGGGGAAAACCTCAGCAATTAAAAACTGATAATGGCCCTGCTTACACAGCTCAATCTTTTACCTCCTTCTGTAAGCAGATGAAGGTCCAATTAAACCATGGCCTACCTTATAATCCCCAAGGACAAGAAATAGTTGAAAGAGCTCATCACACTTTGAAAGAATGTTTATTAAAACAAAAAGGGGGAATAGGCCATGGTAGAACACCAAAGGAACAACTATCCTTGGCTCTCTTTACTCTGAATTTTTTTTTGAATTTGGATTCTCAAGGCCTTTCTGCTGCCAATAGGCACCAGACTCAGGCACCTGCTCAGAAGGGCTACGTAAGATGGAAAGATATCCTTACGGTCTATGGCATGGACCGGACCCAGTGTTAGCATGGGCAAGAGGTTCTGTTTGTATTTTTCCACAGGATCATTTGGACCTTATTTGGGTGCCGGAACGCCTGGTAAGAAAGGTGCAAATACAAG
Source organism: Cricetulus griseus (assembly GCF_003668045.3). NCBI lineage: Eukaryota > Metazoa > Chordata > Mammalia > Rodentia > Cricetidae > Cricetulus > Cricetulus griseus. The sequence goes on from NC_048600.1 coordinate 84,158,394, forward strand.
AGGACGCAAGACAAGATGATACCGATACTTCTGGGGATCCTGAGCGTGCTCCTCACTCACCCATCGGAGAAGGCAACAGCAGAGCCACGGTGGGGAATTCTATCAGCCTTCTCCAAGCCGATGCCTGTTCGACATGATGCTCAGGTGTTCCCTTGCCTTTTCACCACCAACAACAAGCTAAATTTGCCCTATATTCCATTAGATAGCGAAATTGCCCCTATAGAAAAAAATAGATCCTTAACTAATGAGGGAAGTTTATGTTTTACCATTTTTGCTGATGCTAAAAGTTCCTGTATTAATTTATTCAGGTTTAGTGCAGGATGGTTTGATGGGTATCGTAAGTACGGGGGCTCAGTCAACTTCTTATAACTCCTCCATCAACCAAGATAGTATTACCACAACCTATTCAAGAAAGGTTGTTTGGCTGAACGGTACATGGCCTTGGTGTCAATATGACAATTCCTCCACTCCTCCCCCTCAACCGAAGTGGGCCCCTACTTGCTAGGGAACCTTTGAAGGCCATGGACCGGGTGTCAGTCCAAAGTGCTAAGATGGGCAGATAAGGGTAAGAAATTTACCTTTTCCCCTGATAGAGTGGGCTCAGAAGAATATCTTCAGGGTTTGTTTCAACAAACAGATCTTCTAAATCCTTTTAGTATTTGGATGCTTTGTGGAATTAATGGTCGTTGTTTAGATGGAACATTATATAGCTTTCCCTGTGTCTGTGCATCCACCATTTATGTTTATTGTTAGTAATTATAGCTTGCAGAAATGTAGCAATGAGACTTGCTTCTATACCCAATGCTGGAATGCTTCTAAGTATAGCTTCGCCATGATTGCTCGAGTTCCACGCTGGGTTCCCGTGCCCAGCGTTAGGATGCTCCTAACGCCATGAGCCTTTTAAGATATAAGCAGGATGTTGGTGGCTCACAACTTAGTAATAGCACTCTGGACCAAGAGGCTGCCTGATCTCTGCGAGTTCGAGACCAGAGACATAAGCACTGAGTCAAACATAATCCAGTTGGAAAGAGGATTCAGCAGCAATGAAATGCCTGACCTTTGCAAGTCAGACCGCCAAGGCCCCCAGCCAGACACCTGGGGAGCCAGGATAAGACTGCCCAAGCCCCAAACTGACAGCTTTGGTCACCGCTGTAGCTCTTGCTGCTACGGCAAGCACAGTAGCGGCTATTGCCATGACCCATACTGTACAGACAGCTCAAACGTTAAATAATTTATCCGCCTCGGTGGCACATGCACTGGAGGCACAAACTGGAATAGATAGCCAGTTAAAAGGTGGACTAATGGTTGTCAATCAACGCATAGATTTGGTTCAAGAACAAATTGATGTCCTCTGGCAATTAGCTCAACTTGGATGTGAGTGGAAGTTTCCTGGGCTGTGGGTAACCAGCATTCAGTATGAAAACTCTACTCGTGCAGCTAATTTATCTAAAGAATTGTCTAGCTATTTTCTAGGTAATTGGTCTGGTGCATTTGAACAACAATTGGAAAAGCTGTGGGTAGCGATAGTGACCGTGAATTCCACGCACATGGACGCCGGTCTAGCAGAAGGACTGTCCTCCTGGATCTCCACAGCCATGAATCATCTTAAGGAGTGGGTGGGGATAGGAGCCCTGACAGGCTTTATGGTCCCTGGCATGCCTGTGGTGCATTTGTCACATGAGGGTCTCACAGCGTGGCAATGTGGCCATGATCATTCAGGCCTTCACGGCCGTTGGAGCAGGACAGTCCCCCCAAGCTTGGTCAGCTATATTTGAGCACAGGATGCGAGGCTTGCGCACTGCACTTGAGGTCAACATACATCAGCCTCAAGAAGAGCAAGTCTGATTGCATGTGGGTTGGTGTCTAAGTCCCACCTCTGTGAAAAGGGCACCGAGCTGGTCTAGTGTTCTCTGGGTGGATGACACCTGGACAGACATTAGTACATGCTCCATTTTAACAGAGATCAGACCTCTACTCTTGCCTGTAGCGCTTTAAAACAAAAAAGGGGGAACTGTAGAGAGCTGTGTGGAGCCGCGTTTTAAAGATGGTGCTGGCTCCCGCCCTCCGCGATCCCGAAAGCGAGCGCTTTCTTCAAAAAACAACTCCATATATGGCTAAGGCCAGATGATCGTAAGCGCTTGCGTATGCGTGGACCTATGGACGGTGCCCACGTGGCAATCCAGGGCTGGTGGTCCATGCCTATTTGCGCTGGGAGAGGCTTGCCCGAGGAGAGAGATCACTGTTCAAGGTTCTGAATAAACTGCTTGTAAGAAGAGCTCCGGTGTTGCGTCATCCTTGCTGTCGAGGCGGTCACGACATAAACAGGTGATTCCAGATGTTTCTTTAGCATAAGGACTCATTTTTTTACCTCTATACTGAGTAATAGGGTTGGTATACCACGGGATACTCTATTTTCAACTTTTTAATTTATTCTTGGACAGTTTCACACATGTGTATACTACGTTGCTGTCTCACTGGCCCGCCCCACCCTCTCCCACCCCCTCCCATCCCATCAGCATCCTGCCTTCCTCCCAAGTCCCTCTCTCCCTGTTGCTTCTTTGTCGTTCAGCTTTGTTTTGTTTTGTGAGTTTAACCAGGGCTGCCCATGTGAGCATGGATGTGGAGCTATCCACTGATGTATTGGAAAGTTCCTTTTCCCTTCCTTTTCACTAGCACTTTCTATTTTTACTTAAAATGTTTTTATTTATTGAAATTGTAATTGCACATATTGCCGCATTCATGTCTTAGGTCAGAGGACAACTTTGTACAGTTGATCCTCCCCTTCCACCTTTGTATAAGTTCCGAGGGTTGAACGGAGGTGGCTGGACTTCTGGACTTCAGCAAGCACCTTTATCCACTCAGCCATCTCACTGTTGGGTGAGCACGCTCACACACACACACACACACACACACACACACACACACACACACACACACACGACAGGCATTCTGGTAGCTTAGAGAGAACAACACTTGTCAGTCCCAGCGTCTTGAAGCACTCCCTTCATGCATTATTCTAGTAATTCACTGTTTCAGACGTTATACTTAACTTTAATCTATTAAAGAGCTCTGCGTGTAGAGATCCCATTTTCCAAGGCTCATTTATTAAAAAGAATGTCCTCTCCCTAATGCCATGTTCATGGCACTTTTGCATAGGTTTATTTCCAAGCTCTGTGTCTGTCTCACTGGCCTAAATGCCTGTTTTTTATGTCAGTGGTGTGGTATTTTCTTTGAAGTCACTAATGACTTCTGCTTGCTTTATTTAGGTGTAGTTTATTTTGGCTATTCAGAGTTTGGTTTTTTGGTTTTGTTTTAGTTTTGAGGTGCAACACAAATTTTAGGATTTTGTTTTTCTAATTCTGGGAATAATGTCACTGATATTTTGATAAACCGCTTTGAATCTGTAAAATGCTCTTCATGGCATGGATGTTTTAACAATACTGATTTTTCCAACCCATGGGATATCTTTCCACTTTGTTGTATCTTCCTCAACATTCCTTAGTTCATACAACCTTAATTGTACAGATATTTCACTTCTTTAGTGAAGCTTATTTCTAGGTATTATTTTTTGGAAACGGGATTGCTTTGCTTGCTTCATTTTCAGATAATGGACTACTGATAACCAGGTGCAGTGGTTCTTGTTTGCTGCAATCTGGCAATCATTTATTAGTTCTGATAGGTTATTTTTGGTGAAGTTATTGGGTATTTTCTATACAGGCTTATGTTACCCACAAGCAGTGACAAGGTGACTTCCTTTTTTCCATGTGGGTACCTTTACCCCTTCCTCTCCTCCTGCGGGGCCTCTGTCTGTCTTTCTTTGGGCTGGGACTCTTTCTTTAATGCCTGGACTCTAGGCAGTTATTTTAGTGTTGGTGGAAAGGATAGAAATGAACAGGAATGGGCTGGAGAGATGGTTCAGCCATTAGAGTCTGGGCTCACAACCAAAAATATAAGAAATGAAGAGGAAGCTTTCTCACAGGTCCCAGGGAAGGGCTGAGAAGGAGAATGCAATGCATCGTGGGAAGGGGTCATGGCAGTTTGATGCTGAGCTGGGAAGTGTGTGGGTGGCCAGAGGGATGTGTTAGATGAGGATTAAGACAAGACTAAAGTTAAAATCAGCTGTTATAAGCCATGCTTCTCAGCTCCACTGGGCCAAGGCAGCCATGGCCAATGTTCAAGGAAACCCTTGAGGAAGGAATTTTTGTTCCAGGAAAACATCTTTCTCTGTTCTCTTTATCTGAATAAGAAGGCAAGAAACAAGCTGGAGAGATGGCTCAGAGGTTAAGAGCACTGACTGCTCTTCCAGAGATTCTGAGTTCAATTCCCAGCAACCACATGGCGGCTCACAACCATCCGTTATGAGATCTGGTGCCCTCTTCTGGTGTGCAGATATACATGGAAGCAGAATACTGTATACATAATAAATAAATAAAATTAAAAAAAAACTATTTGTAAAAAATAAAGAAGGAAAGAAACAAAATAAGGCCCCTTTCTCTCACCTTCCCTCACTTTAGATAACCAAACTTTATCATTTAATCAGACTTTTAATTACTGTATAAACCAGATCCTTTGTGGGAAGAGAAATGGGTAACAGGGATTCCAACAGGGTTGGCATAGAGTTAGGGCAACCATGAAGGTTCCAGATTCTGAAATGCAATGGGAATGATCGCTGTGAATTACCCAGGACTGTGATGGGCAGTTTGTCTATTCACCAAAGGATGTGGCCAAGGAGGACAGGGCTATGAAAGTGCACAGAGACAGTGGCCGCTTCTCAGATAGTCACACTGTTTTCCACCACGCTGGGCCGGAGATACTCATAGGGCAGGTCCAGGCTTGCATTCCGGACCTCAATCTCCTTGTCCATGATAGCCAGCTCCTCCTGGAATTGCTTCAGCACAGCCCGGGGCTCGGGGCCTGAGAAATATTCCTCGTTATGCTGCCCCAGGGCCACCTGAGAGGGAGAAGACAAAATGGCTCAGGCCATTGGGCCTCTCTCAGGCAAGAATACTGTGCCTCAGTCAAGCTGCCTTCCCCACCCCCAGGCCAGGACCCAGGCATCTGTGTCTAACCATGGCAGGCTGGCGTCTGCCAAGGAACTTGGTGAATGTCATCTGCATCCGTGCCTGCTGGAGAGTAGGCATCGCATCCAATATGTCCTTCTCTGTCACATCCTTGGATGTCGGTGGGGGCTTCCGCATGGTGCACGGGCCATTTGGGATCCAGGCATACCAGTCCAGCTGCAGATAGAAGAGTCACTCAGAAACTAAAGTGGACTGCCCAGACATTGGCTGTTTATCCCAGAAGTCCGTGGGGAAAGGATCGTGTGGATTACCTGACCCAGGTGGGTAGAAGCATGCTGACCAGTGCACGTGAAGACGCACATGGCAACAAAACGGCACAGCTGAGCCCGGGTCTCTAAGGACAGAGGGAACCTGGGTGAAATAAAGAGAGTTAGATTTGAGACCAGCATATGAAGCAGGTCTCAGGCAGGAAAAATGTCTGGGCGGTATGTCAAAGCCTTGTTCTGGTCATAGCCTCTAGAGCCTATGGTTCACAAATAGTGTGCAGTCAAAACCTGGTGTGTAATGGAGACCACTACAAAAAATAACAACCAATCAAAATGCAGAGTTGTGGAGCCCAGCCCCAGTGGACACATCGATAAAAATAACTTCCAAACCTAAGATTCGGGGTTCTTTCCAAAGAGAAAGATTGTAAGATCCAGAGAATCAGGGACTTTGCTGTGAGGTTGTGTCTCCTGGGAATGTCAGAATCCATAAAGTGTCACCAACATGACTGCCTAACTGTGAGCTGAACAAGGACAAGAATAGACACGCTGGCATGGATGAGGGAGTGCCCAGGAGGCTTCAAGCCTGCACAAACCACTAAGGAGTGCTGAGAGCCCGAGAAATAATCTTCCACAGGGAATAGCCCTGCAAGTGGTGATCCAATAGCAAATGGGGAGCCCTGAAAACACATAGACACAAGTAACTGAGCAGGGCGTATTTATGTATTTAAGAATATATTGGGCTGGAGAGATGGCTCAGCGGTTAAGAACACTGGTTGCTCTTCCAGAGGACCTGAGTTCAATTCCCAGCAACCACATGATGACTCACAGCTATCTATAATGAGATCTGGTGCCCTCTTCTGGCCTGCAGACATACATGCAGGCAAAACACTGCATACATAATAATAAATATTTTTTAAAAAAGAATATATCGGGGTGGTGGTGCATGCATGCCTTTAATCCCAGCATTCAAGAGACAAACGCAGGAGGACCTCTGTGAGTTCGAGGCCAGCCTGGTCTATAAAGCAAGTTCCAGGACAGCCAGGGCTGTTACACAGAGAAACCCTGACTTGAAAAAAAAACAAAAGAAAACGTGTGTGTGTGTGTGTGTGTGTGTGTGTGTGTGTGTACGTGTACATATATGTATGTAATAACAAATATTGAAAAAAGAAGCCACGAATTTGAAAGAGAACAAGGAGGGGAATTTGGGAGGGTTTGGAGGGATGAAAGGAAAAAGAGAAAATAATCCCCCAAAATAAAGGTCAATAAAACTGATGCATGTAGTTTGGGCCTTGGAGCTGCTTTCTAGCTCTACAGTAGGGATGAGTAAGGGGAATGTCTAAGAGGATAATAGCTTTGGCTCCAGAGAAAGCTCCAGGTGTATGAGGAGAGAGACTACCGCCAGAGGATGAGAAGGCAAAGGAGCTGTGGAGAAAGGGCGATAGTCAGGCCAGCGCTTCTGGAGGCTCAGGAGATACCCAGGCAAGTGTTTCAAGGTATCAGACATGTGTGGATAATGATGCAAGGTACCTCAGGGGATCCTATGCCTTACCCCCGGTCCTGGCCCCCCAGCAGTCCGATCTCAGTGATTTCTCTGCACCAGACCTGCAGCTCCGGATCATCCTTCACATCGCTGTCACTCTTGTAGAAAATCTCAAGCATCCTTTCCACATACCTGCTCCCCAGAGAAGAGGGTGTCAGCCACAGGGCCAAGCTAGGACCTCTGGGACCTGCTGGCCCGCCCCGCCCCAACAGACACACACACACACACACACACACACACACACACACACACAAACGCGCGCGCGCCTCTTCCCCTCTGTGTCCTCCTCACCGATGGATGATTTCCCACAGCCTGAGGGCATCCTGGGCATACAGAGAAGATTTCACATCCAGGAGCCCACGGTCAGCCAGGTCATCCGGAGGGCAAAAGGAGCGGTAAGTCAAACAAGCTGTGGCTCTCTGGAGAATGTCCACATGGCCTCCACTCCCTGTGCTCACCACCTGAGGACAGGCCAGGGTTAGCCAAGCCAGAGAATAGTGAGGGAGGTTGGGACCAGCAGGCTATTGTATGAGCCAGGTGAAGGGCAGCCTTCAGTATGAACAGAATGGGTGGGGAAGATACCCTTGACAGAGTCCTCCCCCTTCACCCAGCCCTTGCCATACCAGATCAAAAATTCCCCATTCAGAGACAAGATTATTCCGCGCCAGGATGTTGATCTCCATGGTGTAGCGAAAATGAGGGATGAGGAGCTGATTGTGGGGAAAAGAAATGAGATAGAGTCAAATAACAGAAAGGGCAGGATGAAAAGGGAGAGGAAGGCTGACATGAGACAGAGTCCTTCCCTTTGGAGGACTGGGTCAGGGTAAAGACAGATAAACATTTCCCCAAAGTCCTCCAAGGTCAAAGGTTCAAGGTTTCACTATTTGTACAATCTTGTGTTGGCTGTCATAATTCTAGCAATCATTGGCCTCACTCCACAGAGCCCAGTGAGATCCTCCACTCTGAGCCCATCCTCCATTGCCTGACCAGGATTCATAGTATCTGTCTCTCTTTGACTCCTTGTCTCTTCCTCTCTCTCTCTCTCTCTCTCTCTCTCTCTCTCTCTCTCTCTCTCTCTCCTCTCCTCTCCTCTCCTCTCCTCTCCTCTCCTCTCTCCCTCTCTCTCTCCTCTCCCACCCCCCACTCCCTCTCTGGATATTCAATGCCCTGTAAAAGAAAACTCTTCCTTGACTCTCCTTCCCTTCCCAGAAGGATCCTAGTCTTTCATTTCTCCTTCTCAGCTAGCTTCCTGAGAAGTCTCTACCTCCATGACTCACAGGTTCTGCTCGGCCTACAGCCCAGCTCCCAGCATCTCCACTTCCCCAAGGCAGCCCTTGTCAACTAATTACCCAATGATGTCCATATTGACAGAGTACCCCTCCTCTGCAACTGTGCTGACTCCCCAGCTGTATTTGGGGTGGACAACCAGCCTCTGGCACTTCCTTCTCCCGGATGCCCTGACTCACATTTCTTACCCCTCCCCCACATCAGTGGCCACCCCTCTGTTGTTCCTTCTATCACTCTACCCCCTCTTCTCACTTTATAGAGGGTGAGGCTAGCTGGAATCATGTCTCAGGCTAACTGTGCTACCGAGGCACCAAGCCTAAATCCTAGAGAATTTACTCCAGCGTAGTGATTTCAGATACTTCTGTTTCCTGCCAGCTGAAATCCATATCTCCAACCCCTTCCTCATATAACTCCCTCCTCTCCAGCGTCTTCAGACAGGAGTCATAAATATGTGGTCAAAACAAGGCTCTGGCTTCTCCTCACCAAATACTGCAGCTTTCTTTCTTGTCTTCTCCCTCTTCCCTTCCTCCTACTCAACAAGCTAATCACTTTCTAATATTTCAGTAGCACCAAATATCCAGCATAGCCATAGTCTTTCCTGTCTCACCACTAGGGATCACTCCTTCTGAAATGTCCTCACACTTTCCCACCACTCGGACAACCTCCTCACTCTGAATCTCAACTCCTATGTAAAACCTATTCTTACTCTTTCCCCAGCTCATAGCAAGAGCTTCATGGTTTCCACAGGAGGGTGTGTGTGTGTGTGTGTGTGTGTGTGTGTGTGTGTGTGTGTGTGTTCGTGTATCCACGTAGAGACTGAGATGGCTGCTTCTCCTCATATGCTGGAGAGCAGACACCAAGGCTGTAAGTGTGAACTGTGAACAGCAGATGCACAGTGGCAGACTCCCTGAAATACCTTGTATACGGGATGCAGGCTGGGTAAGCTCCTCATTGTGGCCACAGAGATAACCTCGGCCATTAGATGCCCCCTTAGCAGATGTGACTGTAACTGGTGCAGTTGGAAATCAGAGCTTCGGACCCAGATCTTGGCCAGGAGCCAAGCCATGGGGGGATCCGAGGGCAAGAAGAGCAGAGGTGGGGAACATCCATGTCGAGGTGGCTGGAGCTAGAGCAGGAGAGAGCCAGCGAGTAGGAGCTGAGAACCTGTATGTCGAAGGCCCTAAAGGGAGTCGCCGCTGGGGAAGACATTTGGTCTCGTACCTGAATGAGCATGGGTAAGAGGCGTCCGTCAGGCTCCATCTTCAGCATGACCAAAGGGGCTGTCACATATTGCTGCTTAAAAATGATGATGTTGGGCTTGACTCCATCCAGCAGGGAGAAATCAGCTTCAAACAGAGATCCAGCCTGTGGGAGCGGGTCACGGGCAGATGGAGAGGCTCGAGTTAGTCCTGAAACCCCTTTCTTTCACTGGCCAGAATGGACACTCTCTACCTCCCAACAATTTTACTTTTTTTTTTAAATAAAAACTTCCTTTAATCAAGGCTTATAACATGGAAGAGATTTGTCAGATAAAATGGAAAGTTTCCAATACATTGAAACATAAATCTGTAAGTCACCATAAATACAATACCCAATAGTAAAAACCACAACAGCAAATTCACACCCTCCCTGTAACAGCCATGATCTGAGTTTCATGTGCTTCCCAGAGATGGCAAGTATGGCCTGCTGGATACAGAGCACACTAGGTCTTCGAGGTCACACTCATCTGACAGGTTGTGGCATTGATGGCTCAGCTCAAGAAGCAAAGCAGTTACCAGCACATTCAAACATGTTTTGAACAAACATCCTTTAAATATCAAAGTGAGAAGTAAGAAAGCAACATAATCATGCTATCAGAAAGATGGTAGGAAGGAAGGTCAGCTGTATAAAGCTTGAGGCTGAAAGAAATGAAATGACAGCTTCATTTCTTTCCCTTCTTGGGTAGTGGCTGCCGAAGGAGTAAGATGTGAGGTTCTGGTTCAGGTATCATATAACGGACCATCCCCTACTCTGCTGAATGCCAAGATTGCTCCATTCACATTCAGATATCGAATGGGTTTTAGGGACCAACTTGGCTATGTCCTTGGGCAACATGACATGCCATACTCGAACTCATCATCATCATTGTATTTGTCGGAATAGTAAATTTGTTTGTGTGACATGACCTGCTCTGCCTGAGGGCCCTCAGCCCCACACCACTGGCCTCCCGACAACTCCCAGCAGCATGCCCAATTTTACTTTAAGCAACCAATCTCCCCAGAACTAAAGCCCTGGATGTACTGTTTGGTGCTTGAACTTCCCCGAGGTGAAGTTTCTGCCTTCTGCCTTCTACCATGGACCACAATTCCCAGCCTATGTGTACACACGTGCACACACGTGCACACACACACACACACACACACACACACACACACACACACACACTTACTTTAGCCAAATGTAGCACAAATTGCTCCTTTACTCCCATCTCCAAAAAATAAGTTTTTTTCCCCCAAGGCTCTACTTAGTCCTCCTCCTCTCCTTTCTCCTCTTCTCCCTCCTTTCCTCTTCTCCCCCTTTCTTTTCCTCTCCGTTCTTTCCCTCCTCTTCCTTCTCCTCTCCTTCCTCTTTCTCTTTTTCCTCCTTTCCTTTCTTTGGCAGTCTCTTTGAAACACTATCTCATGACATAGCCTGGAACTCAATATGCATAACAGGCTGGCCTTAAACTTGTGTCAATACTTCCGCTTCTGCCTCCTAAATGCTGGGCTTACAAGCAAGAGCCACCACACCCAGCTTGTTCAGTTAGGACTAAGGCTGAGCTCTGTCTCATGAAAAAGGAAAGGATAAAGGAGGGGGCAGGAAAGTCGATAAGACTATACTGAGCACAGTTTTGAACCACGGGTAATTTTGTGCCTCCCTGCCCTCAAACATTTGGCAATGTCTAGAGTCATTTTTGGTTGCCACAAAGATGTGCTGTTGATATCTAATAGGTAAGAGGCAAGGGCTACTGCTAGACCCTTACTGTATAGGAAAGTGCCCTAAAACAATGTAGGTCATGATGATGACACAGCACCAAAGCTGAGAAACCCCAAGTGCTGATGAAACCCATCCCTTTTTAGGCTAGCCTAAAGACACTCGTTTAAAAGAGAAACTCTAAGTGCAGATGAAGGTGAGTATAAATGGTGGAGGTGCACACGAAAGAGAGGAAGGAAGGAGGGGAGGGACTAGAAGGCAAAGAACAGTGGCGGGCGAGGTATAAGCAGAGGCAGCTCCGCACCTGGAGCTCCTTCTCCAGCTGGGTCTGCAAGTCTTGCATCTCAGGAGGCAGGACCAGCCGGGCTGGAAGGCTCTTAGAACGCCTCAGGAGCATCGGGTTTGCACCATTGAGGAACTGGTACCCGAAGAGGGCATCGTCCTTCCAGGAATCACGAACCCGCCCTGAGGGCATCAGTTGGGAACGCAGTGTCAGCTCTAACTTTGTCCTCACACTAGCCCACCCAGCTTCTGCCCCTCTCCCCTCTTCTTTCGGAAGCCCGGCTTGGAATTCTGGGTAGAGACTTTGGGAAGTTGTGGTAACTGACCGGCCAGAGCAGTCGCTCCATGTGGGAATATTTTTTGGTAATCTTCCAGTTTTTGTACACAACTTATAAAATCTAGAGTCCCCTTAATGGCAAATTCCTTCAACCTGTGCAAAGAACAGCATGAAGAAAAAAAAAAATCAAGAAAGATTTTTTTCTTTCTCCGCTGAGGGCGAAACTGCGCAAACTCAACCAAGTACTCACACTTTGGCCAGAGAGAGGGAGAAATCTAAATCCTTATCCTCCATGAATCTCTGGTTCCTGGGGAGGTCCCACTGAGTACTCCCCGCTACAGGCAGGATTAAACCCTCCTTCCAGGAGCCCCACCTGGAGGACGAATACAGAGTCCTGAGTGAGGCAGTGGTTTCCGGGGGTAGAGGGAGAGGGTTGGAGGGTGATCAAGGCTTTCTTGAACTCACCGGTACACCTTCCTTCGGTCCTCCATCTCCTGCTCGCGATACTTCTTAAACAGGCTCTGAGTGTCGTCGTTTACCTTCAGGGCTGGGAGAGGCCGACACAAGAGTTTGCATCGGCTCAGGACACCGCTCTGTGCCAGGGTCACTCCATCATCTTACCTTCTCCTCAGTCTCATCCTTTCTCTCCTCCCCTCACCCTCATCTCTCTAATCTTTCCCTTTTATAGCACTCCCAACGACCTCCTGCTTCTTCAGCGGCGCCCCCAGACCCCTCACCAGTGCCCTCGGATAGGCAGATAGTCTCGTTGTTCTGCACCCAGCTGTAGCAGGGGAAAAAGGCCTCTCCTTGGGTGCCAGGGCCCTGCACAGTGACCCACTTGCAGAACCAGTCAGAATCCAATAGGCCTCTATGCTTGTGCATCTTCACCAGCAGGAGGCGCCCTAGATGCACGGGGACGTCGATCTCCAACTCCGTGGTCTGTGGGATAGGGCACACAGCGCCTCAGCAAGTCTGGGGTTCTCGGTGAGGGCAGCTGTGTCCGCGAGCCCTCAGAGGAGCTTGACTCTGCTTGCCCTTCTGAGAAGCACCCCAGGAAAGAGGCCTGGACCAAGTGGAGGCGAGAAAGGAGCAGGGCCTCTGTTGGGCTCCAGGCTCCCTGTGCACCCCAGTGGTGTCTCATCCTCGCCCCTCTTTCTGCCCAACCTGTCTCTCCGGTTCCTTTCACTGTTCGCTTTCCTCATAGTCAGTCCCCCTGTGCCTGACACCATCCCTGGGGTCAGACTTCCTCTCCTCCCCCGTGTCCCCAGGACCCCTGCCGAGTCCCTGGTCCCGCAGTCTCTGCAAGCCCAGCCGTTGGCAGCACTCACCCCTCTCCGCAGTGGTCGAAACTGCTTCCCGAGGTCCGCCTCCCCGTGCTCGCCCACCAGCCACAGCTGCACCAGGTTGCTGGAGCCCGCCAGAAGCGAGTCTCCAGTGACCACCCGGATCATGTACTTGCCCATCTCCGCTAGTCCTCTAGAGGGACCTGAAAGAAACCGCTTTTAAGAGGATCTGAGAACCAGCCTCCAGGGAGCCACATCTAGACCAGAGTTTGGTGCGTTTGAGTTCCCCCGCCCACAAATCCCTCCCCCACTCAAGGGCAGGTATCTGATACCCACCTTCGCCGTTTCTAGGTTTCCGAGCAGTTTCCAAAGATACAGCCTCACCTTGTTCGCTTGACCAGCGAAGCACAACAGCTAGCTAAGCCACACACCCACCCAATTCTAGTGGAACACAATTATAGAGCAGCAGACAGCGTGGATGAGGGAAGTGGACTGGCTTTGGATAGGGGCGTGATTTTCAGTGGAAATGAGCATACTCTTGGCAAAGACGCAGAGGTTTTGTTGAGGTCCGGTACAGTAGATGTGTTCATTGTTGGAACAGGATAACCAGGAGAGGGAGTTTAAAGTTTCTCATTGGACCACCCTGAAACGGGATCTTTGAGGCCAAGGCTTTAGGCTGAGCACCCATAATGTGCCCCGCAGGTGTACCCCCTTCAGAACTAAGTCTTCCCACCCCACCTCCCAGGGTTTGGCCACTTTCCTCCTCAGAACAAGTACAGCGCACAGGTACACCCTCCCCTTCCGTGGCACTCCTGCTGGCCCTGTAAACCAGGTCCTCTTGTGCTTCTCTGGGCAAAAGTCCCTAAACCCACTGTGGTTTTTGCTTAAGAACAACTCTTGCCTTGTGTTGGTCAAAACAGTTGGCTAAGACCTGAATCTAAAAGTATACAAGGGTGCTTACTCTCTTGGACAAACCATCGAGGGTGAGTTCACATTAATTGACGTCGAAGCAGGTGCCGGAAGGAGCTTGTGAAACAAACACTAAATGCAGCATGCTTCTAGGTCTTTAGCATTTCTCTCTCAACCTTGTTTGTTTTTCAAGACACGGTTTCTCTGTGTAGCTCTGGCTGTCCTGGAACTCACTCTGTAGACCAGGCTGGTTTTGAACTCAAGGAGATCTGCCTGCCTCTGTCTCCCCAGTGCTGGGATTAAAGACAAGCACCACCACACCTGGCCTTTTTATTAGTATTCCTTTTAAAGTTGTCTTAGCTACTTCTCATCAATAACCTGACAGTGCTTTTTTAAATGATTCTTATTTATACAGTCAGATAAAATTCTATCTGATTCTAATAAAAATTGTCACTATGCTATATATATATCTGTTACTACCATTCCACCGCTAATATTTGTCTATGAAATGCAAAATCTTATAGTAATCACAGCTGTCATAAACAGTTGAAAACTTACATGACTTTTTTTTCTTGAGACTGGTTCTCCCTATATACCATATAGCCCAGGCTACCTCTGCCTTACAATTTTTCTGCCTCAGTCTCCTGAGTCCTGAACGACTGTAGTTTTTTAAATGGTATGTGTGCATGCACACATATGAGTGCATGGTGAAGGCCAGAGGAGAACTTTTGGGGGTGTCTTCCTTATTGTTCTACCTTATTTCCTTGAGTCAGGGTCTCTCACTGACCCAGAAGCTTACTGTTCAGTCTACAGTGGCTAGCCAGTGAGTTCTCAGGACCTGCTCATCTCTACGCCCCAGTGCTGGGATCACAGGCACACACAGCCACGCCTAGCCTGCTTGTGGATGCTGAGGATTGAAACTTAGGTCCTGATGCTTTCAGTGTGAGCACTCTTGCCCACAGAGCTATCTCCCCAGCCCCAAACAACTGTTAACAGGCATACCGTTTACCTGGTAGGCACGGAAGTGTCACATAACCTCCTCCTCGCTACCTGCTTTTGCCATGCTGAAGACATGCCAGCCTTTGGAGGTGATAACTGAGTGAGCAGCCTGAAAGGTTAGCCTAAGGGGTTGAATCTCAAATGTGCCCCCAAAGCTCCTGCATTCCCAACCTCACCCCCAGTGTGCAATGCTCAGAGGGAGGATCTCTGGGGGGGGGGTGACTGGATCAAATTCCTCCCCCGACTCCTCCTTTGAGCCTTCCCTTCTCATGTTTGAGTCACCCATCCACCGATCACAATTTAGACTTCATGGCCTGTGGTATTGCATAGAGTGTGACTTGTCCTCTCTGCCCTGTGCCACCACCACCACCATCCCCATTCCCCAGGACTGAGACTGGAAGGAGAAGAGAAGCAAGCCATCACAATGTTCCTGGGGTTTCCTCATGTCCTGTGATACCAACATAGGTTCCAGGAGATGCCCATGTGTCCTTCTAACAAACAAACATCCCTTTGTTGCTTACGTCACCTTGAAGTGTGTTTCCAGAACAAGACTGAACTCCTATAGGGAGTGAGTCCAAGGTACAGATTTATGGAAAGAAATGAGGGACTCGATGACGGACTAAGCAGGATAAACAGGCCACACAAAGGCCCAGGGCAGTCTGCCTGGACTCTGAGGAGAAAACACAGCCCTCCCGGCCTTTTGTGGTACCAGGCAGATGGGCACTATTATGGTGATCAGAGAGAGACAAACTGGTTCATGTCCTGAACAGCGGCATATCTGAGGTGAAAGCTGTGAGGAGTAGGCTGAGGTGCGAGGCTTGATTGCCACCCAGGGCCATGGTGATGTCTGGGCTGCTGCCAGGGCCCATGTGTGGGTTCATGGCCCTGATACAGCCTGCCTGGGTCTATGTTGATGTCTATGGTTCTTTTTTTTTTTTTTTGGTTTTTCGAGACAGGGTTTCTCTGTGGCTTTTGAGGCTGTCCTGGAACTAGCTCTTGTAGACCAGGCTGGTCTCAAACTCACAGAGATCCACCTGCCTCTGCCTCCCGAGTGCTGGGATTAAAGGCATGTGCCACCAATGCCCGGCTGATGTCTGTGGTTCTTGATAGCACCAAAGGCCAAGAGGATTGGGCTGTACAAAGTTTGCCCTGCCCCCTCATTGGTTGTTACACTAAGGAGAACTGATCTCATCCCTAACCCTCTGAGGCACTCAGGAGAGGGCCCTGCACCTCACCTGGGAAGCACAATAGAGCTTATTCTATTCACAAGGGCACCGCCACCTGCAGTGTGTGGGGGACCTGAACTCCTCCCCCCCCACCCCCACCCCCCACCCGCCCCACCAGGCTGCAGCACTTAGGAGAACAGGCCTTTGCCTCACCTGGTCAGCACAGCAGAGTTGACTCAGTTGACAGGGGCACTGGTGAGCCAGCCCTGAGGGCATAAGAGAGGCATAACTGGTACCAACTCCCTCGCCTCCCTCTTCTGTGGTGTGTGGGGGGAGATACCCTCCCCCCCTCACTCCTCCCTGCTTCCTCCAGCAGATGAGGGAGTTGACTTTCCTCCCTTTACCAGCCACAGCACTCAGGAAAACAGGCCCTCCCTGCATTTTGTCTGACCCTGTGGACAGCGGTGTGGATGAGCCCACCCCAAGAATGTGAGTGTGAGGGATCTGGGCCCACCCCTCATCTGCCATATGGTGGCTTAGGTGAGGGAGAGAAGCCCCTCTACTTCTGAGGCAGGTGGGAGAGCTGGTCCTGCCCTTACCAGCTGCAGCACTCGGGAGAGCAGGCCCTCACTCCTCCTGGGCAGCACAGTGGAGCTAGCTAGCCCTGTTGGTGGAGGTGTGGGTGAGACAGTTCTGAAGTTGTGAGCATGGGAGAGCTGTCCCCATTATTCATCTGTCATGTGGCAGCCTGGGCAGGGGAGAGATGCCCCCCCTTTACCCCTCAATGCCTGCAAAAGACAAGGGAGGTGACCCTCCCCCTCCCCCTACCAACTGCAGCACTGGGGAAAGTGGCCCCTGCAGCTCACCTGGTCACTGCAGGAGAGCTGGCCCTGTAGATGATGTGGGAGAAGGACATGAAAGCAGGAGAACTGGCCCCGCCCCTTGCTCATTGCTGCAAGGGGTGAACAAGCCAGGACAATGCTGGAAAACTCACCTTGGTGGTGAGGATGGGAGAGAGCTGCCCTGCTGACCAACCCTGAAACTACCCAGGCCCAAAACTGGGGTTATGAGTTGGCTCACTCCAACATCCACCCTGTCTATGATCTACTGGAACACGAGAGAAGCTGGTCTTGCAGACCCAAAGCTGCAGCATCTCCATGACACAGGGCAACCACGGGATATCCAAGAGGAGTTCCAGTGAGGGCCCAGCATCCATGGCGTAGCAGAAACCAGAGGCCTCAAACCAAACCAATCACTCTTTGCAATGAACACTCGCAAGTAAAGACTCGTGGATCAAAGGGTTTACTGTGTGACTCACTGTGTCACACTACAGCTTCCATGAGGAGACTGATTTTTTTTCTCTCTTTTCTTTTTATCTCTTAAATTTTATTTTTATTTTATTTGGGGGAGGAAGTTACAAGGGCAGAGGGTAGATAAGAAGGGACAGGGAAATGACTGGGATCAAGATGCACGATGTGAAAGACACGCAGAATAAATCAAAAGGAAGTTTGAAAAAAAGCATCCACAAGATAAGGGGGAAAGAGTGAGGGACTCAGTAGCGGCGAGTCTCAAGAGATAAATGAAGTCTAGCTACGAGCAGGTCCCTTCCCTGGCAACCCCCACTCCTTTTGGCTGATAGCTTGCTCAATGACTCCTTGGATCAAATCAACAATTTTTCAAGCATTCTTGTTCGGTAATATAATCTTATTTCAATATTTGAAGTTACTTATTTAATTATTCCCACCTCAGAGTCCATTCTGGGGCCAGAGTGATAGCCCAGCAGGAGAAAGCGCTTGCCACACAGCTCGATGGCCTGAATTTGACTCAGCCACATGGTGGAGGAAGAAAGCGGATTCCCAAAAGTTGTCCTCTGCCCTCCACATGCACACCCACAAACCCTCGCACACACACCCCACCCCCATACACACATGCATACATCATGTACGCACTCACGTACACACATCAGACACACACACACACACACACACACACACACACATCATGAACACCCAATAATCACAAATCAAATCAAACAAATCTTGAAGTTCAAGCTAAGCTCTTCTTGTTAGATTTAGGGGAGTGGAATAAAGGAACTTAAGTCAGGAAGGAGGCCAGAGTTTGACCCCAACCGATGAGATTGCATTTGTTAGAGCTGATAATGAGTGGCAGTGTCTCTGCCTTGGGAATGGAGAGTCTGCAGTGGGGGTGTGGGTGTGGTCAGGGCTCTTACAGGGTGGGCAGAGGGCTTGGGTTGAGAAGAGCAGTTTGCAATGGCTTCCTCCTCTGTGGTTGTTTGTCCCAACAGGGCAGTGTTATCTTTAGGAACTGCTTGCCCCAGTGAGATATGGTTGACTGATAGTGGTTAGGCAATGCCAGCAAGACCACCTCAGCAGCCGGACTCCTGGTTTCTTCGGCCTCGACATTCCTTCTCTTCTTGTCTCCATCATCCCTTCTGTCTGGTTTAACTCAGCCTACACTTGTTTGGACCTAAAAGTCTAAAAGTAAAAGAGAGAACTGCCCTGCTTTTCCTGGTTCCCCACCCCTGCCATCTGTCTCTTTCTCTATGTTTTAGCTGATACACAGAAGCATAAAAGTTATACATATTAATGGCCTACCATGTAATTTTGATGCATGTATACTTCATTTAAGGCAGGTTAAACATGTTTATTTCCTCAAACATTTGCCATTTCTTTGCAATAAAACTTAAATCTTTTCTCTTTGCCTTCTGGAATGTATAGTTTATAATTATTGCCTACAGTCACCCCAAAGCATATATATTACCCCAGAACGTCTTGCTTCTAGAATTATCTTGTAGTGCCCACTGGCCAATCTTTTCCCACACTTCCTCTCACTCTACTGCCCTGAGCTGCCTGATAACTAACACTCTAGTTTCAATTTTCATGAGATTACTTATTTTTATTAAAAGTACGCAGAGGAACCTTATCTATTTTGTTTTTTATTATTTTAATTCTATTTTTACTTTTTTTTTCTGAGACAAAGTTTCGCTGTGTAGCCACATCTGTCCTAGAACTCACTCTATAGACCAGGTTGGCCCCAAACTTGCAGAGATACACCTGCCTCTGCCTCCCAAATGCTGGGGTTAAAGGCGTGTGCCACGATCGCCTGGCTATTATTTTTATTCATTATTTTATACTCATGGGTGTTTTGCCTACATGTATGTAAGTTCACCATGTGCATGTAGTACTCATGAAAACCAGAAGAGGGTGTTGGAGCCCCCGGAGCTGGAGTATCAAATGGTTGTGAGCCACCATGTGGGTGCTGGGAACTGAACCCAGGTTAGCTGGACGAGCAGCCAGTGCTCTAACCACTGATTCATCTCTCCAGCCCCACTCATGTCCTTCTAGGAAGGAAGCCAGAGACTATGCACTAGCTCACCTCCCTTGTTCTCCATGTGATCTGCTGGAGCCCCCATTGGGCAAACCCAGTTAGCAACCAGAGAGCATTGGAGCCTATGAATGTAACCCTCCACCTTCCTCCCAGGGAAGAGAGGAGTGCACAAGGGTAGAAATTGGCTTTGGAGAGTGTGCTGGCTAGTCTTTGTCAACCCGACACAAAAGGAAGAGGTCGTCTCTCTCTCTTTTTTTTTTTTATATATATTTCAGAAATGGTGACCAAATCTTTTATTTGTTTGTTTGTTTGTTTGTTTTTAAAAACAATCTTATTTTACATACCAATCCCAGTTCTCGCTCCCTCCCGGCCTCCCATGGGGAATCATCAAAGTCTGTCATATCATTTGGGGCAGGACCAAGGCCCTTCCCCCTGTGTCTGGGCTGAGCAAGGAATCCCTCCGTAGGAAATGGGCTCCAAAAAGCCAGTTCCTGCACTAGGGATAATTACAGGCTCCACTGCCAGTGGCCCCACAAACTGCCCAAGCCCCCAACTGTCACCCACATTCAGGAGTCCTAGTTTGTCCTTATGCAGGCTCCCCAGCTGTCAGTCTGGAGTCAGTGAGCTCCCATTGCTCAGGTCAGCTGTTTCCGTGGGTTTCCCCACCATTGACTTGACCCCTTTGCTCATATTATCCATCCTCCCTCTCTACAACTAGACTCCAGGAATTCAACTCAGTGCTTAGCTGTGGATCTCTGCACCTGCTTCCATCAGTTACTGGATGAAGGCTCTATGATGGCATTTAAGGTAGTTATCAATCTCATTATAGGGGAAGGACAATTTAGGTAGCCTTTCCTCTATTACTTAGATCAGGCTGTGGTCTTGAACTCACAGAGATCCATCTGCCTCTGCCTCCTGAGCATCAGGACTAAATGTGTTTAGTTCTTCTTCCCCTTAAAAAGAAAACATTTACGTGGGGTGTTGTTGGCTCACGCCTTCAATCCCAGCACTCGGGAGGCAGAGGCAGGTGGATCTCTGTGAGTTTGAGGCCAGCCTGGTCTACAGAGAGAGTTCCAGGACAGGCTCCAAAGCAATACAGAGAAAATCTGTCTCGAAAAACCGGGGAGAGAGAGAGAGAGAGAGAGAGAGAGAGAGAGAGAGAGAGAGAGAGAGAAATTGTGAATCTATCTACCTCAAGACTCAGCAATACTACTCTTGGGCATAAATCCAAAGGATGCATACTCATACAATAAGAATATTTGTTCAACTATGTTCGTAGAAGCATTATTTGTAATAGTCAGAACTTGGAAGCAATCTTGATGCCCCTCTACAGAAAAATGGAAAAAGAAAATGTGGTACAAATACACAATGGAGTATTACTCAGTGGGAAAAAAAATGACATCTTGAAATTTGCAGGCAAATGGATGGAACTAGAAGAAGCCATCCTGAGTGAAGTAACCCAGACACAGAAAGACAAACATGCTATGAACTAACTCAAAAGTAGATATTAGACATAAAGCAAAGGATAACAGCCTATAGTCCAGAATCCCAGGTAATCTAAAATTGCTTACAAAGGCTGGCCTGCAGGCAAGTCTGTGCATCAATCTCTTGATTCATGATAGATATGGGAGGCCTAGCTCACTGTGAGCGGCGCCACCCTCAGCAGACGGGCCTGGGCTATATAAGAAAGCAGGCAGAGCAAGCCATGGGGAACAAGCCAGTAAGTAATTAGCATTCCTCCATGGTCTCGCTTCAGTTCCTGCCTCAAGGTTTCTGCCTAGAGCCCCTTTCCCTGCCTCCCTTGATGATGGACTGTAAGACGAGAAAAACTCTCCCTCCCCAAGTTGCTCTTGGTCAGTGTTCTATCACAGCAACAGAAAAGCAAATTAGGACAGAGCCACAAAAATAATCTGGGCATAATGTTTCTGTTGTAGGCATCCCCAGTCTTGATGAAAACGTCCCTTAGAGCCCCCACCTCGGCTTTAGGAACAAAGGAACCCCTTCCCCTCTCTCCCATTTGAAAGCACCGAACACAGCGGAACACTACTAACCACTCCTGTTTATACTCTTTTATCCTCATCAGAGTAAGGTTGTTAATATTAGGGTCATTTTTAACATTTTTTATTTATTTAGGGGAGGAGTGCTCATGCCACAGTGTGTGTGTGTGTGTGTGTGTGTGTGTGTGTGTGTGTGTGTGTGTTTGCATGTGTGTGTATGTGTGTGTTCACTTGTGTGTGTGTTCGCACATGTGTGTGTGTTCACGTGTGTGTGTGTGTGTGTGTGTGTGTGTGTGTGTGTGTGTGTGTGTGTGTGTTCGCACGTGTATGTTCAATGTCAGAGAATAACATGTGGGGCTAGGTTCTCTCTTTCCGCCACAAGATCTCAGGTTTTCAGGTTCAGTAGCAAGCACCTTTACCCACTGAGTCATCTCACCAGCCCTGAATCCTTTTGAAACCATCGCTTTCAGTCGGTGCAAGAGGTGGAAAAATTTCTATGAGGCGAGGTGTTGGGAAAAGTGTCACCCTCCCACAGCCATTCTAAAGTGAGAAGTAAGCAGTGACAAAGACATTGCTTAAGCAGTGAGCTGTGTGTGGACATCCATGTATGTGACCACTAGAGACAAGATTTGGGGAAGTGTGATATCAACATGACTGTAAGACGCATCCCTGAAGAGGAGGATTTCAGCTTACACCCATCCATCTGAAGGCAGACAGAGAAAGCAGGGAATCCGTGTAATCGGCTAAGCCACACTCTCTTTATCATACTCCGTTATTTGAAATCACTGGGGCCAAGTAACAAAATGGTTGCTAGTCTTATTGAAGATTGGCTCCCAGATCAGTGAAGTTGATGATTTAACTGGGAAGACAGAAAATCCTGGCAAAGAGAGAGACTTTGAGTACCAATCAGCATTAGGGAGCTCTCTCCCAAAACTCAGCCATCCTATTCCAAATCCTGTCTCTACACATGCCCCTTATAGAGAGCCAAAAATGGTAAAGTTTTCTCCTATAGAGTGCTTTGATGATCACTGCGGGACCCTACCCCTGAGAACAGGAGGACTGAGCTACCCTGACATCCTTTACTCCCTCCTTAGGCCCTGAGGTCAAGGCAAT
The DNA here is from genome assembly GCF_003668045.3 of Cricetulus griseus. Lineage (NCBI taxonomy): Eukaryota > Metazoa > Chordata > Mammalia > Rodentia > Cricetidae > Cricetulus > Cricetulus griseus. The sequence continues at coordinate 84,180,834 of NC_048600.1, forward strand.
AGGACAGATGATGGTGGAGGCACATGGAGCTTCAAAGCCCTCTCCGTGCTAAGAAACCTAAGCTCTACCTGGCTCAGTTCTGGCTGTTAGGTTTCTAATCTTGTCTCATGCTAACTAGTGTACTGAACTACTCTGCACATCTCCTTCTCATAGACCACAGAGAAGATGGTTTGACCCACAGATGCTCCTGTAGCCGGCTGTCAGGGATGCAGGTCTAGGCACATCTATTCCAGCTATGTATCTAGATCTGTTTTTCATCATACCATAGGTACATAGGCACGACTACCAAGAGACTGCTGTAGTATTGTGCCCACAGGGAAGTTCCTCTCTAGGAGGAAAAGCCACCAATTACTTGTATCTATCATTCCAAGTTAGAAAATGGGAATTCCCAAATCAGCATGAAGCTTTTCCAGGTGGTCTTTGGGATGCCCCTCTCATCCTCACCAATTAGGCAATAGAAAACTCCTCCAAATCAAAACGAGATTAGGATGCATTAACACAAGAGTTGGACCTAAGATTTTGTGATTGCCATATGGGGAAAAAGTTGGACATAAGACAACGGAGGAAGATGGGAGCAGTGGTTAAGGGCGCACGTTTTTGAGTCCATGCAGGAGTCCAGTTCCATCCTTGCCCTACGGATGAAATGTCACTAATCTTCTCGGAGTCCCTATGAAGTAACTGAAAAGGATCTGGTTTCACTTCATAATTGAATGCCCAGCCAGTGTGCAGATGACCTCATCTGTATATGTGATAATTCAGTGGCGCATGCGCAGTACATAGAAGGTCTAACTTAGAGAGATACGAAGTTCAAGAGATAAACTTCAAGTGTTACTGGCTTCAACATGACCCCCCAACCCTGCGCGCCATAAACAACTTTGTCCCCAGATGTACTGAGTTCATCCTTGTTATTATCTGAATATCTATTATCCCGAACAATGAGTCTCCTCCTGAATCCTGATGTCTCTGCCATGGCATTCCTCTTCTCAGATTTGGCTGAGTGAGTGTCTGGCCCCTTTAGTGGGGTTATTCTCTGTAAAGCACTGCACCCTGCAAAAACTCCCTTCCTTCTGCTCCCATCTTCAGATCTCCCAACCACAAGAAAGAAAGGCATACCTTAGAAAATCCATCTCAGGAAAAGGGAAGCTGAGAATCTAGCTATGGTGGCACACGTCTGGAATCCCAGCACATGTCTGGAAGTGAGGGGCAAGACAATGAGGAGTTCAAGGTCATTCCCAACAACACAGCAAGTTCAAGGCCGGCCTGAGTTTCATGAGATCCCATCACAAAAACCAAGCAAGCAAGAAAAGAAAGATGAGAAACAGCAGTCTCCTGATATTTGACCCTCATACTAGTCCTTACAGCATGAGCCTTCTGTGCTCCTGAGGAGTCACGGTAACAGCAAACTTGGTTCAAGACACAACTGAGTTTGCACTGCGTCAGACTCTGCATATTTAGGTGCCACACAAAGTCCAAATGGCACCTGACATTTCCCAAACCTCCTTTTTATGAGATGTTTTTAGCCACTCCTTCCTTTATGCCGTGCCATTATCAAAGGCTTAATCTTCACACTTGAAGAAATAAAACCCAATTAGGTCACAAGTACCCAAGCTCTTTCCCTATTTGACTTGGCTGAAGTTCCCCTTGTACCACTACATCTCACCTTCTTTGTTGACAGTTTATATTTTTGCACCCCAGAAGGTTTCCAAGAAGACTCACCCTTACAATCCACATTCCAAATCTCATTGGCCCACAGAGTATGAGCCCTACCTAAACAAAGTCCACTCACCTAGAATTTTCAACTCTTACAAGAACCTACTGTTTATCTGTGGGAAATAGAACATCCACACAGATAGCAGGCATGTTTTGTGAATATTATGTGACATTAGTGACTTAACAGGTGGCTGACTGCCTTGAGGCCTGGCTTTTAAAAATATTTGTGTGTGTGTGTGTGTGTGTGTGTGTGTGTGTGTGTGTGTGTGTGGACTGTGAGCACACAGAGATCAGAGGAGGCCCTGGGTCCTTTGGAGTGGAGGTGCAGGTGTTTGCTGGCCACGCAGCCTGTTACAAGTGGGTGCTGACACCTCATCTCTGGTTCCATGATTTCAAAGCAAATAGTCTTAAATTCTGAACCATCTCTCCAGTCCCTCAAGACCTGATTTTCAAAACAAGCTCTGGCCAAACTAAAAATAGAAGTTTATACTACCCAAGGCTAGAAGAAATCCATTAGTTGACATACAACCTCAGCAATATGTATATCTAGCTGTTCTAACCCCAGGACAATCAGACCAGAAATTACATATGCTTACCTCACCAGATAATGTCCTAGCTAAAGAAGCTTAAAGATCTCATCTAAAAAGCCCTTGAAGATGCAAAGGCCAGATGGAAACAACACAACTGCTTCATCCACTCAAAATTACAAAAATGGCTCTAGTGACACTAAGAGAACCACCTGGCATCTTTTGGGCTCTCACCAAATTCAGTCTTCACAAAACCATTCTTCATGAGAAAGGAAAGCCGAATCAACCTCTCAGCCATCATTGGTGGAGTTACTTCACTCCTTACAGTCTTCACTGGCCAGGCGACTTCACTCATTACAGTCATTACTAGTCAGGTGACTTGACTCCTTACAGTCAAGCAGTGTCCTTCCATCTCTCCTGTAAAAACTTCTGTGAGGGGCTGGAGAGATGGCTCAGAGGTTAAGAGCACTGACTGCTCTTCCAAAGGTCCTGAGCTCAATTCCCAGCAACCACATGGTGGCTCACAACCATCTATAATGAGATCTGGTGTCCTCTTCCAGCCTGGCAGAACATTGTATACATAATAAATAAAATCTTAAAAAAAAACTTCAGGTGTAGAATGAGAGACAGCATCTCTGGCAACGCTCTCCCTGCTGACATGTAGATTTTATTCACTTCCCTAAATTTTTGGGTGTGGCTATGCTCTTGGCATCATTTGCCTGCAACTGCATTAACAGAAAGCCCTCTCAGGTAAGAGCCCCTCTACAGTGGCTAAACTTCTGTTGGGATGAATTGCCCCTTCTGAAAATCCACTTGCTTGTTTACATGCCCAGGGACTCATTTCACCAGCAAAGTCATGCAAAACTCCAACACTCAATTCCACAGTCCCCCAGATCACATGTCCTTATCCCCAGTCATCTTAAATTATTGAGCAAGCCAATAAACAATCCAAACTAAAATTTGCAAAATAAATAAGAAGGAAGGAAGGAAGGAAGAAAGAAAGAAAGAAAGAAAGAAAGAAAGAAAGAAAGAAAGAAAGAAAGAAAGAAAGGAAAATAAGAAAAGAAAAAATTACTAGAGCAACTTACTCTTCCATGGTCTAAGCTTTTGTCCCAGCCTTGACAACCTTGCAGATTTCCCTGCTAGACCACAGTATCCCGGTAGAGTCATCAACCGAAGAAATGTGAATGCCATGTGCAACATAAGTAATAGGAAACCTCAACTAAGTTCGTTCACACTTCTTAATGCCCCTAGGGTAATCTCCACATCTATCATCCTGAAAGCTTTTGCTCCCATCTTTCCATTTAGACCACGCCACAGCTGGATGCTTGTTTTAGTTCCCTGGAAATACTATCACTGAAAACCAGCACTGCCCTCCTTACTGCAACACAGCCTTGGGGGCTTCAAAACGAAAAGGTACAAGTGCTACTGGTAGAGACAGAAATGGAAAAATATGCAGACAGAATAGTGGCACTGGTCACCAGCTCTCAGCACTGGAGCAGCTGAAGTAATAGAATCCCAAGTTCAGCTGAGCATTGGTGGCGCAGGCCTTTAACCCCAGCACTGGGGAGGCAGAGGCAGACAAATCTCTGTGAGTTTGAGACCAGCCTGGTCTACAAGAGCTAGTTCCAGGACAGCCTCCAAAAGCCACAGAGAAACCCTGTCTTGAAAAACCCGCCCCCCCCCCAAAAAAAAAGAAAGAAAGAAAGAAAAAGAATCCTAAGTTCAAAGACAACCTGGATATATACTGGGACCCTATTTGGGGTGGGGTAGGGGTGGGGTGAGAATACACTCCAGCTAGAGAACTGGGACTCTAGGGGAGATCTTCATATACGGATGACTTTATCAAGGGGCCAGTGCTCTGGAGAGTTTTAGATGGTACAGAAGGTGATTTGAAGCAGTTTCTTCTCAAGGGGTACCTTCCCCACCCCACCTTCACCCTTCCCCCACCAGAGGGTTCTCATCTTCACCCTTCCCACTCTCTTTCCTATGCTGTCCTTCCAGCACCAGCAGCTAGCTCTCTCTCTCTCTCTCTCTCTCTCTCTCTCTCTCTCTCTCTCTCTCTCTGATACAGAGATCAACACAGATGCAGGCATAAATACATGATATAGATGACGTAGAGTCCCCACTTGGCAGTGCTGGTGTTTGGACCCAGAGTCTTGAGCACACTAGGCAGCAAGCATCCTACCACAGACCCTCCTAGCCCACAGCACTTTTCTGTCAGTTTCGTTCTCCCATTGCAGCAACAGTCTCCCAAGATTCTCTGCTTGTGTTATCTATTCATCCTTCCCTGCTTTAGCTACCCCTCTGGTAACTTTCCTCCGTGCATTCCCCAGACCCCTAAAATGTATAGCACTCATTCACATGGTTCATACGCCAAATCCATCTCCTTTCTCCTGTGATGGCTAATGTTGGTTGTCATCTTGACATACTTGAAGGAGGCAGCTTCAGATGAGGCGTTGCCTCCACCAGATTGGCCTGTGGCCATTTTTTATAAATTGTCAATGATGTAGAAGGGCCCAACACATTGTGAGTGGTACCACCCCTGGACAGATAGGTCTGGGCTGTGTAAGGAAGGCATCTGAATGTTAGCCTCAGAGAAAGACAGTGAAGCAGCATTCCTCCGTGGGCTCTGCCCACATCGGCTTTCCTTGGTGAAAGACTATAACCTATAAGCTAAAATAAACTCTTTCCTGGTTTTGGTCAGAGATTGGGTTTTGTTGTTGTTGTTGTTTGCTTTGCTTTTTGAGACAGGGTTTCTCTGTGTGGTCCTGGCTGTCCTAGAATTCACTCTGGAGACCAGGCTGCCCGGGAACTCACGGAGATCCGCCTGCCTCTGCCTCCCAAGTGCTGGGACTAAAGGTGTGTACCACCAATGCCCAAGACTTGGTTAGAGTTTTATCACAGCAGCAGGATGCAGACTAGAACACTTCCGTTTGGTAGATGTGTAGCTCTTCCCCACTAATGCGGTTTTTAGTTTTTTGAAGTGCCGGTTCCCTCGCCCACAAACAACTGATATTGCAGACAGGCACTTCTGCCTTCACATTCTTATCACGCCATGTCCAAGAACAACATTTTAAACATCCCCATTTCTTTGATTTTTATAACACTGTTTCTCTTTAATAATCTTACTGATAATCTTTTTGTAGGACAGACTAAAATAAAGCCCAGATAACTAAGAGTGAATTTAAATGCTTAACCACTGCCTGCTATCAACTGGTCACAGAACTTTTCTGCCCAGTGCTGCCCCCATGTGGGACACTCAGGAACCTCACAGGATCGTCCCGACGTTATCTACTGCTCTACTGTGACTTGAATCTACTCCTCCATCATCCCAGCAACAGGGGTTAAGAGCACTGGCTGGCCGGGCGTTGGTGGCGCACGCCTTTAACCCCAGCACTCGGGAGGCAGAGGCAGGCGGATCTCTGTGAGTTCGAGGCCAGACTAGTCTACAAGAGCTAGTTCCAGGACAGCCTCTAAAGCAATACAGAGAAACCCTGTCTCAAAAAAAAAACCAAACAAAAAAGAACACTAGCTGCTCTTTCAGAGGTCCTGGGTTCAGTTCTCAGCACCCACATGGCAGCTTACAACTGTCCGTAATTCCAATTCCAGGGGATCTGACACTCTGGCCTCAGCAGGTACCATGATGTGAATGAAGACATACATGCAGGTAAAACCTCCATACACATAGAATAAAATAAAACAAAACAGAATAAATTAAAAAAAAAAAAAACCTCCAGTAAAATGACTTTTCACAGCCGCTTGGCATCGATCATGTGTTTTGTTTGTTGTTGGGGGGGTGGTTTTTTGTTTTTTGTTTTTTTGTTTTTTTTGTTTTTGAGACAGGGTTTCTTTGGACACCAGACCTGCATGCAGTGCACATATACAGATGCAGGTAAAACACTCAATTACAGAAAATAAATAAATTTTTACAACTTTTAAGTAATGAGATTCGGATTCCAAACTGAGAAATCTGTCAGATAGCCATTGCTAGTCACCACTGTCTGGAATACCCCAGTCCCATGTTCTCAGGTCCACTAAGTTGCTCCTTGCCTTCCAAGTCTTGGCTTACTCCATTATGTGACCTTTACTAGTTGTCTTTATCTTCCCAGGAACCTGATTCCCAACAGATGTCATTCTGTCGAGAGACAGCTCAACTGACTTTCCAGGAATGCTGACCTTAGGAGATAATTGCTTGGCTCCCTCTTTGCCCTGCTGTGAAAAGTCATTTTACTGGAGGTTTTTTTTTTTTAATTTATTCTGTTTTGTTTTATTTTATTCTATGTGTATGGAGGTTTTACTGTCTCATCAGAGAGACAGGGTTTCTCTTTGTAGCCCGGAGGGTCCTGGAACTGCTCTGTAGACCACACAGAGATCCATGTGCCTCTGCCTCCCCAGTGCTGGAAGTAAAGCTGTGTGCCTGACGTTAAGTTGCTTTTATCAGGGCATTTAATACAAGCAATGGAGAAAGACTCCAAATATCAGCCTTTGCCTTCACATACACACCCACACACATACACACGAAAGCACACACACTCCACATGTAAAAAGGTCTTATTGTTGATTGGTTGTTTTTCCGAGACAGGGTTTCTCTGTGGCTTTGGAGGCTGTCCTGGAACTAGCTCTTGTAGACCAGGCTGGTCTCGAACTCACAGAGTTCTGCCTGCCTCTGCCTCCCCAATGCTGGGATTAAAGGTGTGTGCTACCAACACCTGGCAAGAGTAAATAAATCTTAAAAGAAGGAAAAGGGAACTACATGGTGGTAAAACTTTTACAGTTTGCTTTGAGAAAAACATTAACTCTAAGCAGACTGTGGAAGGTCTATCATAAACCCTAGAGCATTCCCTAAAAACAACACAAAGACAGGGAAGTTAAAAAGTGACACTAAAATACTCAGATAACTCTAAGTATTTCTGCAGTGAAGCAGAAAATAAGGATAGAAAACAGAACGAATAGAAAAGAGTAAGAAGACCTGAACTCATGGTTACTTTTTTTTTTTAATCTGAGCACTTGTCTATTGCTAAATTTGAGGAGTTCCCATCATCACTTGTTCAAAAACCATTCTGTACTTTGTTCTCTTCAGGGACTTCAGCAATGTGGTAGTCAGACATTTAGTATTACCCCGTGGATCACAGAGCTGAGGTTCATTATTTTTTAATTCATTTTTTCCTATTTTCGTCAGCTTGAAATTTGTCTCACCATCATTGACTTCTCTGCCATCTCCATTTTCCTAAGTCATCCTGATGAAATTTCATTTCAGATACTGTTTTCTTCAGTTCTCAAATCTGCATCTAGCTCCACTGTTCTATGAGAATATCCATTATCATTACCTCACAGAACGGTTTTAAGAGCTACTTTACTTTTGTCTAATAATTCAGTAAGTGTGTCATTTCATGGCTGGTTTCTGTCAATTGCCTTTTTTGTAAGAATTAGACCAATCTTCAAGATTCTTTTTATGTGAAGTAATTTGCATTATATCCTGCACATTTTGAAAACTAAAGAGATTCTCAGTCTTAATTTTCTGAAGACTGTTTTGTTTTGTGAGCTATTTCCTCCAAAGTAAAATACTCTCTCCTGGAGAGGGGAAGGAAGCTCATAAGACTCAGGAAGTAACTGAAACATAAAAGGCCCAGGAAGTAAAGGAAATTGACAAAGTTCAGGTACTCCGGCATGATGGGGGAAGTGCTTCTGTGTATGTATTTGTCTTACTGGATGATAATGTAGTGTTTGGCCAATGAGACAGGAAGTTAGGCAGGACTAGGAGTTGAGGAGGATTTGGGGAAATGTAGTAAGAAGTGGTGATCCAGGCAGGAAGTGACATAGCAAGGAAACTCATATTTAAGCAAGGACAAACAGGAAGTGGTCCCTTTTCCCCCCTTCGCTCTTCCTCCTGCTCTCTGCTCGGAGCCACCATGTGATCCCGGGGATAAGGAAGGACGCCAATGGAAGGCGTCCGATAAGTCTTATAAAATATATAGATTTAAGATGATTAAGACTGAGATAGCAGATGAGGAATCCTAGGCATTGGCCAAGCAGCATTTGTACATAAGTCTCTGTATTATTTTGTCCATCCACGTGGCGGGCAGAACTTGGGCAGTTGGCGGAGACTGCCCACCTGGCGGTAGGGCTTGGGCGGCTTTTAGCAGAAAGATTTGTCATAACACCAGCATGTTACAAGGTTCATGAGGTCTCTCACCAAAGCGATAAAACATAGACACCTATGGTTAGTCAGAAAGCTGAGTTTTTGATAGGTGAGATGGCTCAGTGGGTATAGGTGCTTGTTGCCAGTCCTGATCGTTGTTTGACATGTAGGATCCACATGGTAAAAGAAGAAAACCGACTCCTGCATTCTCTGATTTCTATATAATGCATGTGTGGAGTGTGGGAAGACAAATGTCATTTTAAACTTAAAAACAAACAAACAAAAAAAAACAGCCTTTGTGAGTTGTCACCCATGTGGCGCTGCTGCTTGGGTGGAATGATTTCTTTGGTTGGTTGTTGGTGCACTGGTTCACGTGATTATACCTATCCCCATTCCCCAGGGGAAGCCACATGATAGTGAGGTTCAAGTTCACCATCTGTGTTGCTTTCTACGGTTTCGGTGTCAAAACCTTTGCCTACACTGCTTCAGATTTGCTCTACCCACTCCTCCTTCATGGTCTGGAACCTAAATAGCTGTTTATGTCTTAATCCATCCAGTCTCTCAAAGGCACTGGTTTCTGTGCTAATGTTAACCTCTTCTGTGCATGTGCATCTCTGCCATTAACCCTGGACTTGCATAAATCCATAAACACAATTCAAGGTTCTTCTTTCCAGCTCTGCATTTCCCTACTCTTGCCAACTTCCAGAGGTCCGTTTTCTTCAGTCCTCTTGTTCAGTGCAAGGCACATCTCCAAGTTTTAGGCACCTGTGCTACTCAGTTCTGCATAGCTGGGACTGTCCTGGTGTAAGTGGTGAGATAAAGGGAGACACTAAGCACTCCTCAACCCAAGGATCTTCTTGTTCAGGTTCCTGTACTTACAAATGTGGGTTTCCTCTTAAGAGGGTGGGTACCAAGTGCCCACACTGACCCCATCATTGTGTCTTCGGTGATCAAGCTATCAACCATATTTAAATATATATTTTAAGTTTAATTAACATAAATTATATTGAATGCCAATATGACAGATGAAATTTTTATTAAAGCCTAACAAACTCACAAAGGATTAAGAAAAAGTTAATATTTATGTGACAATGTGCAGAGAGTGAGAGATTTTGGAGCACCCAGTCCTAAATGGCACTAGTCATCAAACCCCTTCATTCACGGCTCAGGGGTGCAGAAGTGGAGCTGGAGGAAGTGAGAGGCAAAGAGCCAGAGGTGAAACATCATCTTCCAGGCACAACACAGTCAGTGCACACTGAACTCACCAACACCGTGACAGCACACACAGAACTACCTGCACAGGTTCCTGCTAGAGTCCCAGCACTGAGGGGGAGCTGGACACCAAGTCCCACACCTACCCAAGAAGTTATTTCTAATTGACACCTGCTGGCAAAGGAAACATCAGTTTTCTCTAATGGTGTGTCATGGTATATCAGCCATGCTCCAGGACAGGTCCCATCCCAGGAATTTGACCAAGACAAAAGAAACTCCTCCTCCGTGTTTTTTCAGGAGAGTGTTTTTTGTTCCACTTTGACTTTTTTTTTTTTTTGTCTTGTCTTATTAGGTTGTTTTGATTTAGGGTTTGGGGGACTTTGTCTTGTTTTTGAGAGGGAGAGAAAACATGAAGTTGAGTACCTAGGGAGGTGGGGAGGATCTTGTATTAGCAGCTGAAGGAGGAAACGATCAAAATGCACTGTGTGAAAAAAGTCTATTAAACAATTTAGGCCGGGCGGTGGTGGTGCAGCCTTTAACCCCAGCACTCGGGAGGCAGAGGTGGGCGGATCTCTGTGAGATCAAGGCCAGTCTGGTCTACAAGAGCTAGTTCCAGGACAGCCTCCAAAGCAATACAGAGAAATCCTGTCTCAAAAAACCAAAAAGAAAAACCAACCAAACAAAAAAAAAAATAGTAAAATGTGTACATATAAGCTTTTTCTCTTTTTTCCTAGAAATAACACTGACAGAACTTTGAAAGCAAGAATTTGTAATTTTTAGCAGGGCATTGGATGCACATGCATTTAAACCCAATACTCGGGAAGTAGAGGCAGGTGGATCTCTATGAGTTCAAGGCCAGCCTGGTCTACAGAGTGAGTTCCATGACAGGCTCCAAAACTATACAGAGAAACCCCAGGCAGGCAGACCTTTGAGTTCAAGACCAGCCTAGTCTCCATAGTGTTCTAGGCCACTATGAGATCATCTCAAAAGAACACAAACAAAAATGACTCATCTGATTAAATTATCAAAACCAAGATATTTTTAAGTCATTGTACAGATATCATCACAAAAGACAATAGGACAGTAGCTCCTAACAACCTGCTTCATAATATTCAGTTTTCTACTGAACTGCCAATTAATGGCATGGCAACTACCAATCCCAAATATTCTTTTCCTTTTGCCTGCAATCCAGTCAATTCCTGACCCACCTGTTCATCTATCTCTTTGTGTATCTGCTTTCATCAGACCACAAAACATGAATGCAGCGTGTACCCCTGCAGTGGTTACCCCTGTGCAGGCTGATCTGTAAGAACTCACGTGACAAAAGCAACTAAACTGCACTTGGTCTTCATCACTTTTCAGTGGTCAAAGGCCCCATCCTTGACAATTATGTAGCTAGATAATTGGTGAGAGCTTGGTAGTCTACAAATTCTGCCATAACCCAAACTCAAACTTTATCTGACATACGTAGCATTCTTGTTTGACAGGTATCTTTTTAGTTAGAAGGTATAAATCTGAATTGTGTATGCTAAACACACACACTGTGCCTTTGAGTAGTTGCCATGGAGTCCAAAAGAATCAGATCTACCTGGAGCTGCAGCTATATGGCAGTTGTTGGCCACCCTAACAAGGGTGCTGGATCTTCTAAAACAGCAGGATATGGCACTCTTAAAACCACAGAGTCATCTTCCCAGCCCATGCAACCAGCTTTTTTACATAGGTTCCAGAGTTCAAACTCATGTCAAGTTTACACAGCAAACACTTCACTGAACCATCTCTCCACCTCTATTTTTTTAATGTTTATTCATTTTGTATGTATGGGGGTTCTGCCTACATGTAGGTCTGTTCACATGTATGCAGTGCCCACAGGGACAAGAAGGTGTTGGATCCCTGGGACTGGAGTTACAGATGCTTGTGAGCTGCTATGCACTTGTTGAGAATTGAGCCCAGGTCCTCTGGAAGAGCAGTCAGTGTTCTTAACCACGGAGCCATCTCTCCAGTCCCCTAATTTTGTTTTTGACTAGAGAAAAAAACACAAGCACTAGTCTAGATGCCAATGCTTTAGCAGCTCAACAGGAGTAAACCAGAGGTGTCCATGCTGGAGATCAGCGCAGGGACTCAGGAAATGGTTGAGGTTCAAGAAATGGGATAAAGAAGTTTATGTCATAGATGGGACTCAGTACATGTGATAAGGGAACATAGAAAGCTTAAGTCCACAAACAGCATTAAAGGACACTAGTGCATCTGGGCATGGTGGCACACACCTTCAATCCAGTACTCAGGAGACAGGCGGGTGGACCTCTGAGTTTGAGGGCTGCCTGGTCTACAGAGCAAGTCCCAGGACAGCCAGGGGTGTTACACAGACAAACCTTGTCTCAAAAAAAAAAAAAAAAAAACACCTAGAGGGCTGGAACAGAGTGGATTAGATAACAACTGAGCATGGACACGGCCAATGTACACTCCCTGGCCAGCCAGAGCATTTCCTTCCTACATGAAGGAAGAGCTTCTCTTTGCTAGGACCCTACCCTCTCCAAGCCTTGCTCTCCCAGAAAGGTCCCTTTTGTCCCTGAATGTGGTATTATCTGGGTTCCACCTTCACTCACTTTTCTCTTCAGCTCAACTCCCTGGGTGATTTATCCCCAAAATCATTAGCCATGGACTCTCTCCTGAGCTTCAAAACCCACATACTTAGTTACTGCTACACAGAGACATTGCTCACTCAAATACTGCTCGTAATATACTGAACCCAGAAGCATCTTACATGTTTCCCAAAGCCTCAAACCTGCTGATACAATATAAACTCAATACTTAACATTTTTTACTCCACCCCCCCCCCCCGCAAAAAAAGAAAACCACTCTCTTGGCCCTTCTCTTTGACTGGATTATCTACAGCTCCAGTTACCTCTTCTCCTAAAGCCTCACCTCTAGGGAGCATAAGCAATAAGGAAGCTAACTCATGCTGAGTGGCGTAGGCTGGGAGGCTATATCCAGAGAGAGGCAAGATCCACAAACAAGTGCGTAGCCACATGGCAGCAGACCACAAACCCTGGGGGGCAAACTGGCATGCCAGGGCAGCTGGATCTGCCTATACAGCTTGGTCTCTTGGGCTCTAACTCTCCTCCACAGATTCCCAAGGCTCACTGAAAATTGAATCAAGTCACTTCCCTCAAGAAATGTTCAAAGGAATCCCTGCCTCTTAGAACAAGACCTCAACTCCCAAGCAAGGTTTTCTAAACCAAACCACCAAATCCCCACACACATCCCAGGTGACGCCCCTTACACCCCCTTCACCGACTCCTCCACATCTCTCCGTCTATGAAATCATGTCCCCCTCCCGTGGTGACAAGCTGAAGGGCCCTGAGGTAGCAGTCTGATTCCTCCATGTGGCAGCTTTCTTTGGCTGGGTTTGGTGGTACTGTGGAATCAAGCACAGAGCCCCCCACTGGGCTACACAGTTATACCTTTTTTTTAAATCCTTACATGTCCAATGAGTCAGCCTTCTAACTTCCAAATGTGGCTTAGAGTTGACAAGACTTAGAACCAAATGATTTTGACAAGCGTGCAACATCGCAAAGAAGTGATTTGTTAACCCATTCAGAATGATTATTGACTATCTGAACAACTCAACTATCCGAACACCCACTCCTCTGGCAGGGAGCACACTCTAAAGGACGAACAAAGAGCTTGATGCGACCTATGTACTGTCATCACTCTCTTCACTACCAACCCAGAAATCCTGGGTTAGTTTGAGACCAGTCTGAACAACTGTCCCATTCTGGCTGGCCCTTACCAAGTACCCCCCACCCCCATAAACCAAGGCAACACACACCTTATGAAACTATTCTTCCAGGCTGAAGAAAATGGCTCAGTAGCTAACAGCACTCAGAGGTTAAGAGCACTGGCTGATCTTCCAGAGGTCCTGAGTTCAATTCCCAGCAACCACATGATGGCTCACAATTATCTGTAATGACATCTGGTGCCCTCTTCTGGCCTGCATGGATACATGCAGACAGAAAACTGTATACATAATAAATAAATCTCTAAAAAAGATACCAATGTTCTAGATGATGGAATTACACTCCAGTAAACCCATCATCTATACCTAATCTATCCAACACCATAACCAGGCCCAAGGAAGCACATTCACAACACTGTGACAGCTGCGCAAAAGCATCCACAATTTACTGAACATTGGACTAAATGTGAAAAACCAGTCATCTTTACTGTTCTAAGACTATCAAGTCAAACTCTGAAGTCAGGGACCATCTGTCTAATGAATTGCTGGAGCTTTTCTTAGATTTGATAATTCTAATTGTTTTTGTTATTTAGTCTGTTTGGGTTTAGGGGTTGAGATAGTTTCATGTTATCCAGGCTAGCCTCAAACTCACGATGCAGCCAAGAGTGACTAACTTCTGGTCTTCCAGTCTCTACCATCTGAGTGTTGGGATTACAAGTGTCCATCAGCATGCCTTGTTGTGATGTGTTGTGCAACACCATGTGGCACTGGGGGTTGAATCCAGTGTTTCATGCATGCTAGACAAGTACTCTACAACTGAGTACATTTCCAGCCCATAGTTGTGTTTGTTTTGGGGGATGTCGGTGTTTTTAAGAGTTTTTGCCTGCATATGTTTGTGTACCATTTGTAAGGCCAGTGTCCATGGAGACTAGAAGAATGTGTAAAAGTCCCTGGAACTAAAGTTACAGGAAGATGTGGGCTGCCATATGGGTACTAGAAACTGAACCTGGGTCCTCTGGAAAAGCAGTCACAGCCCTTAACTGTTGAGCCACCTCTCCAACGCCTAACCCCCAGTATTATATTCTTCTATTTTTCTTTTTGGTTTTTCAAGACAGGGTTTTTCTGTGTAGCCCTAGACATTCTGGAACTTGCTCTGTAGACCAGGCTAGCCTCAAACTCAAAGAGAGCCTGCCTAGTGTTAGGATTAAAAGCATGTGCCACCACTCCCTGATCAGTATTATGTTCTTAATCTCAGGTAACACTGAAAATCTAGGGAAGAAAGGCCACAATGTCTACTTACTCTCCAAGTTCAACAAAGTAATACAGACACATATGATTATTTAAGTATATACAGGCCTATATCTATAGATACAGGTCTATATAGAGGTAGGAAAAAAACTAATATGATTAAAAATACTGACAACCGGTGAATCCAAGTAGAGGTTATATATTCTCACAATTTCTCTGGGGGCTTGAAATTTTTCAAAAAATCAGTTCAACTTGCACTACAACTCAAAAGCAGACCACAGTCCCCTACAGTACTACCCACAAGTGACTCAGCTCACATGACAGAAAGCAGAGGGCTGTGTGTGGGACATACACAACCTCAGCCCTTAGGACAAGGGAAGCTGATACAAGATTATGAATTCAGGCCCAGCAAGCTCCTGCAGAAAACAACAAAGGACAAGACTTGAAAACTCCAACACTAACTTACTGACGGGATAGTTGGCTACCTCTTGAAGCCAGTGGTTCTTCCTCAGGTCAATGAAGACAGCGGTCAGCTACAGAGGACAACAATGGGGACATCTGGAGAGGATGCAACAAACCCCCACACTCACTCAGGCTCTAAGCAGGAAACAGTGTGGCAAGAGCCAAGAGCAACATAAATATCTACAGACATAACTTTATTGGATACAAAGTGTTAGGGTGCAGAAGGGGTTAAGAGTCAGGCTCTGGGTCAGGTGGTGGCTTCTCATCATCAGGGGGACAATCGATGAAGTCAGCCAGCATGGCAGCTGTGTCGTCTTGCTCCTTTTAGGGACAAAGACACAAAATTCAGTCACACACAGGGGAGAGTAGGTCAGGCTGGAGCAAGCCTCTTCCCTTACATGAGAACTGCAGTCTCTCCCCAGTCAGCCCCAGTGCCCCACCCTGTGCCCTCCCTGGCTGACCCTCTCACCTTTTCCTGTGGAGATGCAGCTTCTGCTTCTGTCTCCATCTCTGTTTCTGCAGGTGTCTCAGGTGGTGGTGGCACCTTGTCACCTCCACCCTCAGTCCCCTCTTCCAGAAGGTTAGGGGGAGCAGAGGACTCTTCTTCAACAAGCTCCTGAGGAGGCCCTGCTGGAGGACTTCCCCCTTCCTGCACCACCTCCTCCTGGGAGGGGAGCACCTCTGGGGCCAGCGTGGGAGCCGTCTCAGGCCCTGGCACCTCCTCTGCCCCTGGTTCTTCCACTTCCAGTAAGAGCCCAGGTTCAGGTTCTGCCTCGGGCTGTATTTTGGGGGAGTCTGTAGGTGGCAGAGCAGGAGGCAGCGTGGGGGGTGGAGGTCCACCTTCTTCTACCTCTCCTCCTGCTGAACCAAACTCCACATCTTCTACCTCTTCCAACTCTTCTTCCTCTTCCTCTTCCTCCTCCTCCTCTTCTAATTCACCTTCCTCCTCCTCCTCAAATTCCTCCTCAAATTCTTCCTCCTCCTCTTCCTCTTCAAAATACTCTTCTTCATCTTCCTCCTCTTCCTCAAAGTCTTCTTCCTCCTCATCTTCATCTTCTTCCTCCTCCTCTTCCTCCTCTTCTTCCTCTTCATCACTACTGTTGATATTAATAACTGTCAAATCTTCTTCCATGGCTGTGGGTCCTCCCCCTCCAGGAGTCCCTTCAGGGACCAGCTGTGGTGGTGCAAGTGTCACAGGACCAGAAACAGGTGGGGGAGGGGGTGGGGGTGGGGGTAGAGGCCCTGGAGTTGCGGGCAGTTCTTCAGAATCCTCCTTGGCTGGCACAGGAGGGGAGGCTGTCGGTGGGCCAGTAGCAGCCACGGGGGGAGGACTGCCTGACGGTGGTGGAGGTGGCAGGGACGGAAGCCCCTCGGGTACAATCACCACACTGTCATCAGAGTCGCTTTCCAAGGATATCTCCACATCAGATGCCTCTTCCTTATCATAATGGACAAAGGCTGGCCTGGGTACTCTCCCCCCAAAAGTTTCATCTGGGGGTATGCTAGGTGGAGGGGTCCCACTAGGAGCCAGGACAGGGTCCTCACTGGAGCCTGCACGGTGGTTTTCAGGGCCAGGAAGGAGCCTGGGTGGGACAGACACCAGGCTTGGGACAGAGAGGCCTAAGTGGTTGGCTGTTGCTGGAGGTCCAGGGCGAGAGGGCACCAGGCCTGTGGATGGCATAGGGCCAGCTGAGGAAATTGCGCCTACTGTGGGAATGGGACCTGCTGAGGGCAATGGGCCTGATGAAGGTATCGGTCCTGGAGATGGCATAGCACCTATGGAGGGCATGGGACCTGGAGGAGGGAAGGGTGGGGCCCTGAATGGAGATGGGGCCTCAGGAGGAGGAACTGGGGCAGGTGTGGGGCAGGCAGGGCCTGAGCTCTGAAGGGGAGGAACTCGGGGGTGTATCAGAGCAGAGCAGGTCACTAGTGCTTCTGAGCAGAAAGAGGAGACCTAGGGAAAGAAGAAAGGGCAAGAGCATCAGGAACACCGGGTCTCACAAGGCAAGCATCAGAATAAAAACCCAGGAATCAAAGAAAGAGCTGGCCCAGTCAGCAATTACCTCAAGACTATCTTCACATTGGCCAAGAGAGAAAGCTTTCAGGGCACAGGCAAGAGGAGGTGGGCAGCGAGGGGAAGGTGACAGCAGTAAAGCCAGTAGCAGGCGGTAGAGCTCTCTGCGACAGCAGGAACTGTTGTAAGGGGAGCCACCTAGAACCTCACCCTGCTGGACACTCATGACCAGGGGCAGGACTAGATCATGAAGTCTCTGAAAAGCAAACAATGAGTCTAGAAATGTCACCAAGACCACCCAACCCTCCAAGGCCAGGGCCTTGCTCCCAGCTTTCAATAGGCCCACCTCTGAGGTAAATACTCCCCAAGTGCACAGAGCAGTAACCCCTCCCCAGGCTCCATGAGGGTCATCTCCACTAACCCTGTGAGTCTCCTCCTTGATGAGAGGCCCACACATGAGGATGGTCCGGCTCAGGCCTGAGAATAGAATAGCATGTCAGAGGCAGACTGAAATGCAAAGGCACATAGGCCAACAGGGGCACCCAGTTCTGCCACTGCCTACCCTGGGCAAGGCCTTTACCCTCTCAGTTCTCTTCCACAGGTATAAAATGGGGATGATAGATAGTGCAGTAAGACATCATCAATGTCTATCTGTATACTTGAGGAGACCTGGACTCTCCTCAACAGTATAACACTAAGTACGAATATATGAGACCCACCGGAAAGTTATTGACTAACTGCATGGCACCCACTTAACTTGTGGCTACATTCCCAGATGCACTGGACTCAGGCAATCCCCACAGCATCCTGCTCTACAGGGTACATGAACTCTACTGGCATGGAGCCATGGATTCCCCAAGTGCTTGTACTGCCCCTGCCACACACAGTGCATATGTAAAGTGTTTGAATAAACTAAACCGAGACCTTGGAAGATCAGGAAAAACTACCAGATTCCCAATCTAAATGCAGGACAGAAGCGTACTGACGGTCTCCACTCCTGCACGCTCTACTTTGCCAACTGGCTTTAGCTTATCACTTCACTTCAACCCACCTCTCAGTGCGGCTGCACACACATCACTGTTAGCATTCCTATCTCCTTTCCTGTGGCTTGCTGGAGCCAAAGCTTCTCCCATATCGAGCTTTAGCTTCTTCGGGGCACTTGGCTTCCCACTTGGCAAACCTCCATCGGAGCTTCCCCTGGTAGCGCACAGCTTGTGATAAAAGGAAACACGGTCACAAGTAAAGGTAAACAGGAAGTCAGGGCAGTCAGGAAACAGGCACAGGAGCTGGGAGGCCAAGAGCCAAGGTCTCACTCACCTTAAGAGCATCCGTTGGTGGAGAGATGTCACTGAGTAGGTGGGTGAGCAAGGCCTCTCCTGAGGCTCCTCCCTGGAGCATACCTGCTGAGGACCCACAAACCTGCACCCACAGCTCTAAGATGGCATACACCTTGGTCCGAATGGTGCTACAGTAGGAGCAGGGAAAGCAGACTGTCAATAGAGGACTGACGTGCCCGAGCCCCTGGGGCACCTATGTGTCCTCGCCACCCTCTCCACTCTATCCCTTCCCACACAATCACCTGTAAGGCCTCTCCTGGCCTGGAGCCAGAGTATCCCTCCCAGTGCTCCAGGTATTGAGGACCTGGGGAAGCAGGCGGATGATCAGGGCCCCAAAGCGCAAGAGTCTGCCTCCACACCTGGGGGCAGAGGAGGGAATAGTGGCCTTCATTTCCAGTATATCCATTCCCTTCTCCACACTATGACCAGTGCCACTTACGCAAGGATCAATGCAGAGAGCAAGTCCAAGGCTTCAAGGTGGATAGAAGGCAGCAGTAGCAGCCTGAGGGGACCATCTCCAAGCAAGTTCTAGAAGAAAATTCAGCCAAAGTAAGATGGAAAAGAAAAGGAGAACCAGAGAAAGATACAAAGACAGCAGGTGTATCAGACTGTACAACATGAACCCACTCCCTGTCCCAACTCAACCCAAACCTGTCTCCCATCCTGCAGAAGAGGATAGCCAAACCCTTCAACAATGCTTTGGCTCATCCCCAAATGCACTCTCTACACTGACCACAGGTGGCTCTGCACTGTGTGAACAAGCCCACTGACAGTCGCACATGTGTCAGGGACACAGTTTCAGAGATGACAGTGTGGGTGTTGTTCAGGTGCCCAGGGCCCTAAGCAAGGCTACACAATGAAGACCAAGTCCACTCACAATATTCTTGCTGCTGATGCTAAGGATCCGGCAGATAAGGTCCAGGATCTCTTGAACAGGAACAGACACAGGGGCCCCAAACTCGGAGCTAGAGAACCAGACCAAAGAGAATCTCAGAGCAGTCACCCCTGCTCTGAGCACTCCACCAAGCAGTGGAGCTTGACTCCACACACCCACCTCAACTTCTCCAGCCCTAAGACCATTCCCTCCAATACCTACACACCTGAGCATGAGCCCCAGGCAACGGGCCAGTCCTGAAAACCTCTGCCGAAGCTGGAGGAGGACATGAGTGTTACCATCTTCTGATTGGGAAAGCAGCATCTCTACTCCAGGGCCTTCACTCTGCACAGGGTCTGGGCAGCAACACAACCATCTGTACACTCTATCTTTCTTTCTCCCATCCCTCCTTTTTCATTTGTGTGAGCTGCCATGTGGGTGCTGGGACTCAAAGCCCAATCCTCTGGAAGAGCAGTCAATGTTCTGAACCACAGCACCATCTCCACTCCGGCCCCCATCTTTCTCATTTGTGGTACATCACTTGTTTCATCCCAGATGCCCCAAAACCCACTGTCCTGCCTCTCTGGACCACCCTCCTGTCCCCTCCTGCCACAGCCCATGGAAGCCCATCTGTCTCCTGACTACAAAGTCCCTACCGGTCTCTGTTCCCTCATACAGGGTCCCCAGCAAGCTGTGCAGTGAGGCCAACAGGCTGTGCAGCTCCTGCTCCCAGTTCTCTGTGTGCTTCAGGCCCTGGGAAAAGCCAGCACCTAAAGAGGGCAGCCTGGAGTAACACTCACAGGCCAACTGCAAAAAAAGGGCAGAAAGCTGGTCAGAAAGGAAATAGCTCAGCCATGGGTCTTCCATACCACCAATGCCTGAGAGAAACAGATCAACAAGAGCTCAAGGAACAATGAGACAGAAGTTTCCAAGAAGACAAAAGCCAGTAATTGTGTATGTTAATAGGAAGAAAGCAAGAGGATACAAATGCTGCAACAAATACTGGCTAAGAATGAGCCATAATGAGCACCTGGGCTCTGTGCCTCTCCTTTCCCTTTACCTGTTGGAGCTGAGGGTTCAAGGCATCTAACCGAGACAGGAAAAAGGAGGCGAGCTTGCCCTGGGGAAGAAAGAAAGAGGTCATGGGGCAGTGCCAAGAAAAGTCTCTAAAGCAGTCTTTCCACCTGAGATGTTGCTTTCCTATAGACACAGGAAGCATGCTGTATCCATGGGTCAGGGATACATAGGTGTATTTCTGTGGTAGAGAGACCCTGCACATGAGCTGTGGCTCTTTAGCCTCCTTCCTGGGAGAAAAGACCTGGCCCCTGGCCCCTAAAACAACTGGGCTCCCTCTGCTAGTTTTTGCAAATGACTGTCATCTTTCTCTCTAAGTCAAAGTGACAGTTCTGAAAAACAGAAATACCCACAGTCCAACTAGATGAGCTGAAATAGAGAAATGAGGATCCAGGCTAGAATTAATGCACCACCCAGAGGGATGGGTATGGGACTGGTCACAACAACAGGCTGGACAGGGAGACCGGAGGGGCTGGGGGGGACACGGGACGGACACGACGACGATGACACACAGAGCAAAGGCAGCAAATCTCAGAGCTGCCTGTGAGCTACCTGTCTGTGAGCAAACCATCTGCCTGATACAAGAAGGCCTGGAATAATATAATAGCTCAGCCTATGGTCCACAATTAATTTGGGGTAGAATAAAGGGGGCTTGCGAACACATGAGTAATAGTGGGGAAAGCCCATCATTAGTTTCAGTAACTACAAGTAAAATGAAGTATATCTCTCAATTTTTTTCTTTTGTTTTTGAGACAGGGTTTCTCTGTGTATCTCTGGCTGTCTTGGAATTTGCTTTGTAGACCAGTCTGACTTGAACTAACAGAGAACCACCTGCCTCTGCCTTCCCAGTGCTGGGATTAAAGGTGTGCACCACCATGCCTAGAGGACAGGCATACAATAGAACTTTTATATGTCTCCTAGTCACTAAAGAGATGCCCTCTACCTTAAAATTACTACATTAAAGCATGGCCTGAGCTGTCGAGACGTTCAACCAGTCAAGGTGTTTGCTATATAAGCCCAATGGCCAGAACCAGAGCAGGAGAGCTATTCCTAAAAGTTGTTCTCCAATTTCCCATGTGTATCACGGGATAGGAATGCTGCCTAAACAAGCACATAGGCAAACACAAATTTTCTTATTCAAATACAAAGATCTTATTTAACCTGTTAATAAATTTACATTTGCTATTCTAAAAGATTTATTTTTAATTTTTGTGTTTTCCCACATGCATGCCTTATAGATGTTGATTTTTTTCTTTCTACCATGTGGGTTCTGGGAATCAAACCCAAGTCATCAGCCTTGGTGGCAAGTGCCTTACCCATTAAGCCATCTTGACAGTCCTAATCTATAATTCTTAAACTGTTTTGAAACACTTTAAATGCAATAGAATGCTTTTAATTCCATACATTTTTGTTTCATGAAACTAAACTATAACTCTGAAGAGGCTGAGGATGTAACTCAGTGGTTGGATTGAGTTCATGCCACAGCAGAAAAAAAAAAAATCCTGTCCTGATCACGTATAACTTCTATTAGTTGTGATTCAGAGCATCCATACAAAAATGAACAATCAGTACAAATATGTTCACTGAGAAATATCTGCCTTGAGACTTCACATACTGCAGGTAACAACTAGTTACTGACACACATCCCCTTACCCACAAAGAATATGTATCAACACCTACAGTAGGTGGTTGAAACCATAAAGAGGTTATATGTTTTATATATTACATACACACATGCATACTACACAGTAGGTTTTAAATAATTCCAAATCTTATGTACGGTAGATTTTGCATTTATTTTGTTTTGGATTTTTTTTTAAGTCTCACTAAACAGCTTAGACTAACTCCAAACTCACGATCCTCTTGCCTCAACCACCTCAGGGCACTACCACTGCAGCCTATGTTTTTCCTATACGCAGTGACCTATCATAAAGTTTAAGTCACAAACAGGGTACAATAAGAGCTTAACAACTCCTAATAATAAACCAGAATGATTATAACAATAGATTGCTCCAATTGTACACAATTTCATTCTTTTACTCAGCATCTTATCTGCTCTCTAGATTGTCAGACAACTACAGTACCACAAGTTCAAACAACCCTTATTTTACTTAATGATGACTTCAAATGCTGTCAATTCAGGCAGGCCAAAGAGAAGCTGTTAAGTACTTCCTTTAAGTGAAAAAGGCTGAAAGTTCTTGACTTAATGGGAAAAAAAAAATGCTGACATGCTAGGATCAACTTCAAGTCTTCTTTGAAGTGAAACTGGCGAGGAAAGACATCAATATCAGGCTTGGTGGCAAGCACTTTATCCATGACAAATCCATACTACTATTTCTGCCTGAACAAGGGTAGCTGAAGCCAGGAAAAACAAAACCAGAAATAAAGTGTAATGCTGATAACGTCTCTGTAGCACCATTCTTCCTGAAGGGAACTTAGTATTCCAGGGCATTCTAGAGATCAATAGGCAGAACAGAAAGAGAAAGGGGTCAAGGGGGTGGGACTTGAAGTGTAGTTCAGTGGTAGGGTAGTCATTAAAAAGAGGGGGTGGAGGTGGTAGGGGCTAAATGGTGGTTCAGCTGTTAAGCACACTGGCTGCTTTTGCAGAGGACTCAGGTTTGGTTCCCAGCTCAACTACCTGTTAACTCCAGTTCCAGGAGAGCCAACATCTTCTGGCCTCCACAGGCACCAGACACATGGCTCATAGAGAAACAAGCACACAGGCAAAACACTCAGACACATACAATTTTTTAAATTTAAAAATTAATAAAAGAGGGTGGGCGGGAGAAGAGGAAAGGAGTTTATGGGTTAGAGAATGGGTCCTAACATCAGACAGACACAAGCTCCAAACCCTACTCATCTCACTCTTCCCCCTCCCCCGCCTTGGTTTTTCGAGACAGGGTTTCTCTGTGGATTTGGAGGCTGTCCTGGAACTAGCTCTTGTAGACCAGGCTGGTCTCGAACTCACAGAACCCTATTCACCTTAGGCAGGTAATTTACAACAATGTCTTCACTGTAAGGACTAAATAAGTACTCCAAGGTAGCATCATTATACATTAAGAGCTTAGAAACAGCAGGGGCAGAATCTAAGGTGACAACTATCACAGTTTCATTAGTACTTACTTTTAGAGAGCCACAAGCCCGAGGAAAATAGGTCACACATGCCTTCATTCCCTCCAAAGCTGATTGTTCACACTGTGGGAAAAGCAGAAATCAGAAGGAAGAGGCCAAGCACCAAGGGCCCATACCCTTCCATCTCATCCCTGGCCCATAAGGTCCCTTTCTCAAGTCTGTCATTATTTTCTTACCCCCACACTTCCTAAGTCCTACTCCCTAAGCAGTTCCCATAACATTTTTTAATCCAAACAATATGAGAACCAGAACTGCAGTCTCACCTCTGGTCTGAGACCCAGCAAGGAAGTAAGAAGCCCGGGCAGGTGGTTGGTAGATATGTCCCGGAACAGCGTAGGAAGCTGGGATGCATATCGGAGCAGATCCCTCAGGATAGCCACAGCCAGCTCCATTGTGGATGGTGAGTCCTGGGACTAAAAGCAAAGGCACCCATGCTGCAAACCTCACCTTCACTGTCACCAGAAGAGGGACAGGAGGTGTAACAACACAGGGCTTTTAAAACACCACAGCTAACATCCACATTACCATCACATTTAGCATCACCAAGAAAGAGAATAGATGACAAGAGGAACGGATGTGTTTGTAGAAAGGACGTGTTCACATTTTAGTGTCTAGCGTCTGGAAAACTGGAGACATCCACTTGCCTAGCACACAAAAAGCACTGGGCTCCATTCCCAGAATCTCAAAAGTAATAAATTATAATAATATATCTGGGTCCTAGGAAATTTGTTTGAAAAAGTGGCAAAGCCACACCTTAAAAGATTTGAATGTTTAGATCTCAAAGTCTTTATTACCCATACTGCATTTCTCTGCCCCATTTCTCCAAGTTAGAGTCACACCCACCCTGGAATTCATGAGGAAAAGCTATTTGGTTTCAGACTTTTCTGGAAAATTAACAGGAACCTACATGGGGAAAAAAAAAAAAAATCACTTGGCATATACCTTCTTCTAAACTAGAAGAGGCCATATGCCAACAACACATACAAGAATATTAACTAAGAAAATATGAAAAGCAGGGCAACTGTTGTGCCTGTAGTCCTAGTTATCAAAGCAGCTAAGGCAGGAGCATGGCCAGAGACCAGGACTTGGGAAGACAACCTGGCTCAGAAATAATTCATCTGGTTTTCTTCTTCTCTCTCTTTTTAATGTGTGTGTTTATTTGTGAAGGCAGGAGCATGGAAGTCAAAGGACAACTTTCTGGAGTCAGTTTCCCCTTCCATCACATCCAGGACTGAACTAAGGTTATCAGGCTCGGCAGCAAGTGGTTTTACCCACTAAGCCTTCTCGTCAAATCCCTTAATTTTAAAAAGAAAGAATAGTCAGGCCCATGAACTACAAACAGACCTTCAACACTATCCAGAAGTTCTACTATAATTCTCTTCAGAAGCTTTCTCCATTGAACTTGCAAATCCCAATTTCCCCCATCACTGTCATCCTGCATGGTCTTACCTTCAATTTGGCAGAAAAAACTGAATCCAAAGGCTGGGGCTACCTTACCTCCAACCTCCAAACCTGAATGAAGTCTTAGGCATGCTCACCCATCCTGACTCGGCTCCCTTCCAGACCCCTGCTCCTGTCCATACGCTTTACTGGGCTTGATACTAACCTCTCTTCTCTCCCACTGACATGCCCACAGGCTCAAGCTGCGCCCATCTTAGAAATCCTTTGAGCAAATACAAATCCCAAGCTTCCTTGACAATCAGGATCTTCAAAGGATCTTGTATCTCCCTCATTTCTCCCTCTTCTCACAGTTGCTTCTCATCCCAATCCAGTCCAGCTTGTGTCCACAGCTCTGCAAATACCACTTCCACTAGTCTTATCAACTAATATTGTAAATGACTCTGGGTCAGTTTTGTTCCACCTCAAGAGTATAAACAGAGGTCACTCCCAGGAAGATAAACAGAAGCAACTGCTCCCTCTTTCCTCATGTATCCTCCCCCCCTCTCCCCGCCATCCATCCAACACACAATCTTACTGACTCCTCCCTCTTCCACTGGGTTCCATCCAACCCACAATCCTGGTTATCTCTTTGGCTTGCTCTGTCAGTCTCAGTCTCTTCAGTAAACTCCTTCTCCTCCACTGACCACTCAGAATGGTATACACTTATAGCTGGCAAGGACACATACCAAAACCCACCCTCATCTTCACTACTGACTAAATGCTGATAACTCCATGGTAAAACATACCAACAGAGGCCCTCTTCCAGGTCATAGGTCATATCAAGAGTATGTCTACTGAAAGGGCTGGTACTCAACAGTCCAGGTCACACTCAGTGTTTTCTTTTATTCCTTCTGAGCCTTGACTGCCTTCCAACGCTTCTGAAGACCACAAATGTTGGTCATATCTTCTCCCTAAAGCCCATCATTCATGAGACTGCTCACTTGGCTCTCTGCCAAACCCACCTACCTCTATCAGCTCTACTGCACCACCCTCCTCCAGGCTACTGCAAATGCTCTCCTCTACTCCTGCAAAGCCTCTACCTGGTCCTTCTGCTTCCAGTCCTCTCCTTACTTGTTCTTTCTTTACCCAGCACCCAGAGTGAAGTTTTCAAATGTGAAGATGTCATCACCACCACTTCACTGTCACCACTATGTTTTTCATAGCCTCCAAATCACATCTACTGAATTCTTAATCCCCAACACAATAGTGCTGAGGCAGCATAGTTCAGTGAGTCAGAAAGAGGCAAGTTACTGCATAAGTAGACGTGTTACAGAGGGAAGCTTCTCTTTCCCTCCCTCTTCTCTCCCTCCCTCCCGTCTCCCCACCCCCCCCACACACACACTCTCACTCACATGCTCACTTTCATTCCCACCCCCAGACCCCACTGATGCCATCCACCATGTTATAATGGAGCAAGCAGGTCTTCAAAAGATAATTCCCCCTCAACTTGCACGTTCCAGCTTCTAGAACCATGATTCAGACAAACCTTATACATAACATAACATACATACATACATACATACACACACACACAATCTGTGGCATTTTGTTATAGCAGCAAGAAATCTACTTAGAACTTCTCATGAATTCCACTACTCAGAGAATAAAAACCAATTCCTTATAAAATAAAAGCCTATGGCTTGGTTCTCTTACACCTACCTCCTCAACTGCATTTCAACCCCACCAAACTGCCATGTTTACAATTCTTCAAATGACCAACTTCCTCTTCTATGTAGCTTTTACACTCTTAGAATACTGGGTAGCCCAATTAACTACTGATCAGAACAGAAACGTATCTTGTAAACTTCTGGCCCTAACCCCTAAACCCACACCAGCCTAGATGGGGGTCAGATTCCCAATCTCTATTCACAGAGAACTAGTCTTTACTACAATAGGTGTCACGTTGCAGTCAGTTCAAGTGACTTCCGTTACAACTGTGGCAAGTAAGTATATGGTTTTCCATGGCCCATAAGCTAAGAATTTTTTTCCCCATTTTTATAGGAATGAAGCACAGTATTTAACAGAAACCACATGGCTAAATGGCTATCTGCAAATTGCTGGATCATAAGAACATATCCCAGTCTCTATATAGACTTAAGAGTCATCCAAGCAGAGTCCATGCACCTCTTACCCTAAGCTTTGCACATGGCTTGCTTATGAAGTAACTAAGGGCGGAAGGCACTGAGGGTGTTAGGGAGAAAGGTGATAATGTCAGAAGGGTTAGAGGCAATAGGCGGGAACACACAGACAGACAGACAGACAGACAGACAGACAGACAGACAGACAGACAGACACACACACACACACACACACTCACAAGAGAGAGAGAGAGAGAACTTCAGAGACACAAAGTGAAGCTAGAGTTAGTGTGAAAGGGCAAATGAAGTAAGCTAACAAAACTATTGGGAAGTTTAGAAAGATTTCTATTGGAAGTTTAACCTCTGTCGACAAAGCAGAAAATTGTTTTCACTCATTCTGTCCCCAGAGCTAATGTCCAAACACATCTGACCCATACTGGGGGAAGGATGGAGGGGAGCAGATCCTTACCTGCAACACCTGCTGAATGCTCCGAAGCCAAGACACACAGTGCTGCTGGAACAGCTCTGTGGGGCTCTCCCCTACCAACAAGGACAGCAGACACAAGCCTTCAAACCTGACAAACAAGAGGGTGATAAGGAGGTGGAGGCTAGACTTCAGAGAAGCCTGACTGCTCTTTTATTTTTGTTGGGCTGTAATAAGACTCCATTCCCAGATTTACTGTGGCTTCTCTCTCCTGAGACTTAGGGAGGACTCAGTGTGGAGGAGTATCAAGCAAAGAAGGAAGAAGAGCTAACTCATGGGGAACGGGAGATGGAAATGATGAGTTTAATTCAAGTGAGCTCACAGAAGGAAAACTCTCCCCAGCTCCTGGAATAGGAAAAACCTCTTGATCCATGGGGTGGGGACAAAGGATAGGCAAATCCGCACTCAACCCACTTCCTAAAGGCACATAGCTAAAGGCTTACCGGGTTTTGATGGAACCAAGATGTGCATTACTGATATTCACCAAAGCCCCTAGAGCCGAAAGATTCTAGAAGTGGAGGAAAAAAACAGAAGGGAATCAGGCAAAGGTCATTAAAGATGCCGAAGAAATTCTCCAAGCCCTTCATTGTCCCTGCACCTAAGAAAGCTTTCTGAATGTGCACTTTCTGAGTCCAAAAAGGCCATCACAGCTGTCTGTCCCTCAGTCTATTTCCTCAAATTCTATCCTGTCTGATCTCTGCCCTCATTTCCCACATCAAAAAAGAAAATAAATAAATAAATAAATAAATCAGAGCTGAGAGAGAACAGCCCAACTCATCTACTTGATTTCAATAAGGCTTGCTTTATCTCAGAAGACAGTCCGTATCCCTGTAAAGCACCTACCCTAGCATAAAGACTTCCAGAAATGCTAGCTGAATGCTTCTTCTGTCACTCAGAGAAACAACTCTCTTCGTCCTGTTCCAGGCTTAACACCAACACAGATTCAACCAGTCCTCCTCCTAACCCTTTCCTCTCACACAGAAAGAGGTATCATCAGCCCTTTTACAAGCAGCCTCTCACCACACCGCCCAAAGTACCAGACTCCTCTCAGGGACCCAATCTCCTGAAGGTTGGAAATCAGTCGTTCTACTACCACATGGTACAGCTGAAATCATTCATTCATTTTTATTTATTTGTTTATCTCAGGGTGAGGGGTTTCCAGACCCGTTTGTGTAGCCCTGACTGTCCTGAATCTAGCTTTGTAGACCAGGCCGGCCTCAAACTCACAGAGATCCTCCTGCCTCTGCCTCCCAAGTGTTTGGAATTAACTCGGCGCCACCACTGCCCGCCTCATTTTTTCTAATTCCACATTGCACTGGTCAAATGAAGAAAGAAGGCAGTTTTATATAATAAGATCCCAAGACCATCTACATGGCTCAACAAGCCTGACAACCTGCATTTGACTCCCAGAGCCTACATTTAGGAGAACCAACTCCCAAAGTTGTCCTCTGACCTCCACATGTGCACCGTGGCACATCAGTACACACACAAAATAAATGAGTGTTAACTTTTATATTTAAAATAAAAAAGGTCCCTAATCAGGTGGGAGAACTTGTTCATTTATTCAGTACATGTTTAATAGTGTAGTTAACGTTTACTTTAGGACAAACATTGTATTAGGTGCTGGGCAGCTTATTTCCCAGGTGGAGGAAAGTGTAAAGAAATCCAAAAGGCAAACACGGCTGAGCATCCACAATTAGAAGATCCAAAATGTTCCAAATCCAAAACATTTGAGCTCTGAGGACCTGACACAAGTGGAAACTCCACACCTGACTTTACCTCAAAATACAAGTGTAGCCGGGGGTGGTAACAAACACCTTTAATCCCAGCACACAGGAAGCATAGGCAGGTGGATCTCTGAGTTTGAGGTCAGCCTGATCTACAGAGTGAGTTCCAGGACATCCAGGGCCACACAGAAACCTCGTCTCAAAAACAAACAAAACAAAACCCACAGGTGAAGTCTATGGCACACACATTTAATCCCAGCACTAGGGAGGGAAAAAGGCAGGTGGATCTCTGAGTTTAAGGCCAGCATGGTCTACAGAGCAAGATGTAAGCAACCCAGAAATACATAAACAAAGCCTAGAGAGACAGCTCAGTGGTTAACTGTACTTGCTGCTCTTCTAAAGGACACAGGTTCAAATGCCAGTACCCCAGTGGTTCACAACCATCTGCAACTCCAGTTCCAGCGATCCAATGCCCTTCTGACCTCCATGGGCACCAAGTACACAAGTGGTGAACATACAAACATGCAGGCAAACACACACACCTATGCAAAAGCCAGTCATAACAGCAGTATAAAATCTGTGACCCCAGTGTCCCCTATGGAGACATAGGCGAGAGCATCAACAGAAGCTCTTGGGGCTAGCTAGCCTGGCTCCCACCACTGCCAAGAGACCTTGTCTAGAGACAGGAACTTGACCTGATGGTTGTCCTATGACTTTCATTTGTGCACCGTGCTACCCTTGTCCATACCCATCAACGTGAACAACCACACACAGCTCAGCAAGATAACGCACACCTTTTTTTTAATCCCAGCAATCCCAGGCCCAGGGAAGTTAGAGCTCAATGAATTCCAGACCAGTCAGGACCACAGAGTGAGATATTGTCTCCAAAAGCAAATAAAAAAAAAAACGCAGAACTTCACAGACTGACTGCTTATGGAAGTGTGTAAAAGCCATGCACTGAGGATGGCACTGGGGTTTCTAGCTTGCAGGACTGAATAGAATGCACCTGAATTTTTGTGCACAGGATCCTAACAGGGCCTACAATGTTGTCCACCACCTGCCTCACCAGCCTCGACTCTACCCATTCTTTCTCTTTCAGCATCTAAACCCCTAAACAATGCCCTTATTTTCCCTTGCTTCCCACGTTAAGTGCCCTCTAACATTATAACCACCCCCGTTTTCTTTCACTCTCCAACCTCTGCTCATCTTGAACTCCAGGTCCTTTGGGTGAAATCTCAATACTTTATACCGAGTTAGGGGCTTCATACCAGAATCAATTTTGTGTTACAACATTTTGCTCATCGTCATCATGGCTGCAATTGAAGCGCCTAATAGGGGATTAATTAGGTCCTAGACTAAGAGCTAGTAAATATTTGTGTTCAATTACTCCAGGACAACCTCCCCCGCCCCCGCAAAAAAAAAAAAAAGTTTCGCCAAAAGAAAAATGCTGAAAAACATTCAACTAGTTATGTGACCTGGCATAGAACTGAGTCCTTTCATTCCTTTGTGCCTATCAATGACCAAACAGAAACAGGGCCTAATTTTTACCTGGAGAAACGGCAAATAATGAAACAAGTGAATCTCATCCCGAATGTTAAGTGAGGACCACTCTCTACCCTCGGCTCTCCTCTCCTCCAGCTCACGGCTGCAGCTTCAGGAAGGCGTGATCACAGTCCTAGCTGCCTCGCCAGCCTTCCCACGGTGACCACGCGAGCCACGGACTTACCTGAGCCCCACCCACTGTCCCATGCAGCCGCAATAAGCACATGAGCCCAGGCAAATGCGGGGCCCAGTGGATTGGGGGATGCACAGGGGCAACGGGGGACCCCGTTCGCGGCTGTAACAACCCAGAAACGCTCTCCAACAGCAGCAGACGCAGTCGCGGGCCCGACCCCACAGTAGAGAGACCCCCAGTCCCGCCAGGAGCCCCAGCCGGGGAGCCCGCGGAGGGCCCACTGAGAACGGCTGCCGCCATCTTCCCAGGCTCGAGCAATGGCGTAGCGTGATGACGCAAACATAGGCGCGACGCACACCGCTCGGGGAGGGTCTTGAGGAGGGGGCTGCGACCGCACGCACTGGATGAATGGGGGCTGACGCCCTTGCTGCAGGAGGGAGCATGCGCAATGTGGGCGGCGCTGCTGCCAAGGCAGCCAGGGAGCTGTTTGCCCGGGGCCAGGAGCCGCCGGGCGGGGCGGGGCGGAGGCGGAGCGCCGCTGGCCAGACACGTGGTCACCGGGAAAGGCGCGGAGTCTGAAAGATTTCAGTCCAGTCCAGTTTCTGATCACCTTGGCCCGGGGCTCAGTAATCCTATCTGAAGAGTCAGCCCCCAAGTCTGAAATCAGGAACATTCTAAACTGCATTTCCAACAACGGAAAAGCAAGTTCAAACAGTGCATATGCCATGAAGTAAAAAGAGAAGTGCCCTTCTGTCCCCCAGGCACTCCCATAGTAATTTGTGTACTTATATTAGTCTATACACAAACATAATTTGTTTCTGCAAGAGTAGAGTTTTCCCTTGGCTTTGTTCACTCACATGGTGTGGGTCTCTATGTGGTGGGACTGTTAATTTCATTAGCTGTGCCATGATTTAATCGTTGCATTCTTGAATACTTAGCTGCTGCCCCACGTTTCTCTAATACCCCAGCCGACATCCTAATAACCGTGCACTTAATAATTGTTAGATTCAGATTCAATAGCAATGTATGTTCTTGGTTTCCTATCCAGTTCTCAAGTCCTGAGAGTCTGCTTTCAAAATACATTAACTTGGGTTAAGGGTATAACTCAGTGGTAGAGTGTTTACTTAACATGAGGAATCCTGTTCAATCCTGAGCACCAGTTAAAACAACAAAAAGCATAAATGTACACACACACACATACACACCAAATAGGGTTAATTTCTCCACTTCCAATTTCTAACACCACCCTTGTCTGTATCATCATCCGCTCTTCTGACCTCTTAGAACCCCTTCCTTGCCTGCCTCCTTATCATCTCCCTCAGTAATGGGCACACCACACAGCAAACAAATTAGGCTTTTCTAATATAAATCAGTAATTTGTTTTGTTGTTATTGTTGTTGTTTTTGACAGGCTGGTATCAGGATTGTGGCAGTTTAAGTGCTGGCATTATAGGTGTGAGCCATCACAGCTTACTATAAATCAGTTCTTGTCATTCCCAGCTTAGAGCCCTCCAGTGGCTTCTAAATGTCAGAAGAAAATTCTTTTTTCTTACACATACTAGAATCTATATGGTCTGACGTCAACATATACAAGTATCATTTTTCCTTTCTGGTTTCTGGTAGGGAGATGCTTGTTTTTTGTTTTCTTTGCCTAGTCTTGAGCTAACTTAGCCTTTTTTCCATCCTCCAGCAATGTCTATTCCCAATTCAGGGCCTCTGCACAGACTTCCAATTCTTCTGAACAGGCTACCT
Organism: Cricetulus griseus; assembly: GCF_003668045.3. Lineage (NCBI taxonomy): Eukaryota > Metazoa > Chordata > Mammalia > Rodentia > Cricetidae > Cricetulus > Cricetulus griseus. The sequence goes on from NC_048600.1 coordinate 84,213,457, forward strand.
CTGATCCCCTTATTGCCACACTCAGAAAGCCTCAAACCAATCCAAAGCTACAGAGAAACCCTGTCCCGAAAAACAAAAACAAAACAAGCAAACAAAGAACATGTGACCCTTATGTTCTGAGTCTGGCTTATTTGACTTAACATGAATGATCTCCAGTTACATTCAGATTTCTGCATGAGACAAGATTTTGTTCTTTATCGTGGCTGAATATACTTCATTCTGAATATATGCTTAATTTTATTCATTCTTGATGAGCACCTAGGCGCCATGGCTAGCTAGTATGAACAGTGCTGTGGTTCCAGGAGCCCCTTCAAGTCTGCTTTCATCAGGGTGTGCTCAGGAGTGGCATAGCTAAACCACTTAATAGTTCTGCTGTTACTCTCTGGAAAATGTTTGTATGGGTTTCAATAATGGCTGGACTGATTTAAAGTCCTTACCAGCAGTGTACCACAGTACATTTATACCCTTCATCCCCCCTCTTCCTCACCAGCATGTGTTGTTTTCTTGATAATAACTATTTTGACTTGGATGAAATAAATGTTCGCTATAGTAGGGTTTATTGTGTGTGGAAAGATTATTGAGGGAAGGTAAGCGAGGAAGGGAAGGGAGGAGAAGAGAGAGAGAGAGAGAGAGAGAGAGAGAGAGAGAGAGAGAGAGAGAGAAAGGGCTGTATCCTCAGAAATGGCAGAGAGAGTGTAATAGAGTTTTGATATTTTGGTTTTGGTAGTGGTGGTAGTGGTGAGATGAGATGTGTGTGTGTGTGTGTGTGTGTGTGAGAGAGAGAGAGAGAGAGAGAGAGAGAGAGAGAGAGAGAGAGACTCACATAGCTCAAACTAACCTTGAACTTCCTATAGCGGAGGATGACCTTGGTCCTTCTGTCTCTACTGTCTCACTGATGAAATTACAGGCACTCAGGACACCACTTCTGACTTTCAATCTGTGTTACCCTAGTGGCTGAAAGAGGTTGAGCATTTGTGTATTTTTCTGCCATTGAGAACTGTCTGTTCAGCTTTGTCTCCCTCTCCCTGTCCCTCTCCTTCTTCTTCACTCCTCTCATACTATACATCCTGATCAGAGCCTCCCCTCCCTCCATACCTCCCTACTCCCTCAGATCCACTCCTCCTCCCAGGGATATCTTCCTAAGACAGCATCACAAGATACAATAAGACCAGGCACAAGCCCTCATGTCAAGGCTGGGCAAGGCAACCCAGTAGCAGGAAAAGGGTCCCAAGAGCAGGCAAGAGTCAGAGACACCCCTACTCCTGCTGTTAGGAGTTCCACAAAAACACTAAGCTAACAACTATAACATATATGCAGAGGACCTATTGTAGACCCACGCAGACTCAGTGTATGCCGTTTCTGTCTCTGTGAGACCCTATGAGCCCTGCTTTGTTGATTCTGTGGGAATCAAGTGGTTTTGTTCTGCTGTGCCCTCAACCTTCTGGCTCCTACAGTTATTCCTCCCTGTCTTCCATGGGCTCCCCTGTCCAAGCTCTAAGGGGAGGGATCTGATAGAGATCTCCAGTTTGGACTTGCTCTCCACCTAATGTTTGGCTGTGAAAATATTTATGTTTTGATGCATCTATGTCTGTGCACCACATGCATGTAATGCCCACAAACCAGAAGAGGGAGTTAGATCCCTTGGAACTGGAGTTACAGATGTTTGTGACTCATGTAGGTGCTGGGAATCAAACCTGGGACCTCTAGAAGATCAGTCAGTGCTCTTAACCACTGAGCCATCTCCCCAGCCCTCAGCTTGGGGTTCTTTATGTGAATATTTCTTCTATTAAATGAGTATCTAGCAAATATTTATATTCTGTTGTTTTCTGTGTAGAAGCTTTGCTTGCTTGCTTGCTTGCTTGCTTGCTTGCTTGCTTGCTTGCTTGCTTGCTTGCTTGCTTGCTTGCTTGCTTGCTGAGACCCCTCACTGTGCAGACCTGACTGGCTTGGAACTCACTAGCTCTGTAGACCAGACTGGTCTCTAACTCAAAGAGCTCCACCTGCCTCTGCCTCTCAACTGCTGGATTAAAGGTGTTTATCACCATACCTGGCTGTGCAGAAGTATTGTAACTTGATAAAATCACTTTGCCACTTACTTTTGTTTTGTTGTTATGTGTGATGCATGTATACATGTGTTCAGGTATATGTATCTACAAGGCTTTGGTCCTATCACTTGGGAGGCAGATCTCTGAGTTCAAGGTCAGCCTGGTCTACAAAGTGAGTTCCAAGACAGTCAAAGCTATTACACAGAGACTCCCTGTTTCGAAAAAACAAAACAAAACAAACAAAAAAGATTATCACTGAATGATGACAATGATCATCTTTCAACTTTCCCATTGTAATTGTTGAAATGAAGTAAGTTCTCATGTGTTTATTTGACATCATTTATATTTCCTTCTTTTCAGGACAGGTTTCACCATTAGGTAACCCACTGTATTAGTTACTTTTCTATTGCTGTGATAAAAACAAATCAAAACAAAACAAAAAACCACCAAGACCAAGCCAACTCATAAGAGGAAGCATCTAACTGGGCTTCTGGTTCCAGAGAGCTAGGGCCCATTATGGTGGAGAGAAGACATGACAGCAAGAGCAGCTGAGAGCTCACATGTATGAGCCACATTCAGGAACTAGAGAACACAACTGTCTTAAAAACCTTGACTTCCACCTCTTTAACACACTTCCTCCAAATAGGCCCCCACCTCCTAATCCTTCCCAAACAGTTCTGACTGTTGGAGACAAATTATTCAAACATATGAGTCTATGGGGGCCATTTTCATTCAAACCACCACACTAGCCTAGGCTCAAACTCACAACTCTGTCTCCTGAGATCGGGGAGTACAGGCATGCGTGCCACTACACCAAGCTATTTATGTGTTATCTTCTCGTGTTTATCCTATTTGGTCATTTGTCTCTATTTGACTAATTTGTGGGAACTCTTTGTACATAATTTTCCTGACCCTGTGGTTTTACCTTGTCAGCTTCAGACCCACCCAATGCACCCCAGGAGTCGAACTATTATCTCGTTTTACTGAAAAGAAAAAGAGACCAAAAGACAGAGAGACCTTTAGGAAGTCTTTTAAGGTTTTTCTCAAGTCATCAAAACTGTATATTGGCTATTGTTAAGACATGTAGACTTGTCCTACTCAGGGTTACTATTGCTATAATTAAACACCACTACCAAAAGACAACTTGGGGAGCAAAGGTTTTATTTGGCTTACAGTTTCACATAATAGTCCACCATCAAAGGAAGTCAGGACAGGAACTCAAACAGGGCAGGAACCTGGAGGCAGGAGCTGATAGAGGAGTGCAGCTTACTGGTTGGCTCATCATGGCTTGTCAGCGGCTTTCTTATAGAACCACCCAGGGCCACTAGCCCAGAGATGGCACCACCCACCATGGGCTGGACCCTCCCTTATCGATCGCTAATTAAGAAAATGTCCTACAAGTGGTGTGCCCAAATTCTGAACCCCCAAATCACCAAGAGACCCATTCTGATGCAAAAGCAATGAGTCTTTATTGTTTAATGAGTTAATTGCCTTCAACGAGTTAATTGTCTGTCAAGGTAGCTGGTGTGAGAAGGATCCCAAGGGACTGTGAGGCTGGGGGGTGGGGGTGGGGACTTTATTGGGAGGAGCAAAGGGAGTGTCTAGGGGTACGGAACAGTCTCAGGATTGGTATGCTTCCCGGCTTGGGCGACCTGTCCTGTGTTGATTGGTTAAATGGTTGCTATGGCCTATAGGCCCTCCCAGGGCAGTTGGTATGCTCTGTACCTCACTGTTACACCAGTTTGTTTTTTTTTAAGATTTTATTTATTATGTATACATCATTCTGCTTCCATGGATATCTGCACACTAGAAGAGAGCATCAGATCTCATAACAGATGGTTGTGAGCCACCATGTGGTTGCTGGGAATTGAACTCAGGACCTTTGGAAGAGCAGTCAGTGCTCTTAACCTCTGAGCCATCTCTCCAGCCCCAGAAACCACTTTTACTGTAAAGCACCTTAGAGCACGCCCAGATTCCACCAGCTAACTTCTGATTGGTTCCTTGCCAAGGTCAGAAGGCCGGAAACTGAGCACATGTTCTGAGTCAGGGCCTTTGTCTTGCTAGGTCTTTTCTGCAGCCTATCATGGCTGCTAAAGCAGAAGGCTGGGTGAGGGTCTGATCCTTTCACTGGATCCTATGGAGACATCTTCACAGCTAAGGTTCCCTCCCGTTAGATAACTCCAGCTTGTGTCAAGTTGACATAAGACTAGCCAGGACACCCTGCATCAAGAAACTCTTCCCAAAGGAAAAACAGTATCTGAAAAATGAATATTAGGAGAGTGGCTGAAGAATAGAGAAACAGGAGCCTTGCTCACAGACCAAATCCTCAGCAGGGGGTAGTAGCGCTCGCCTTTAATCCCAGCACTTGGGAAACAGAGGCAGGGATCTCTGTGAGCTAGAGGTCAGCCTGGTCTACAGAGAATTCCAGGGCAGTCAGGACTACAGGGCAATAGAGAAACTCTATCTCAGAAACATAAATAATCAATCATCAATCCTCAACCCCAGGGAGTTGACAGGTTACAGACACGGGATACAGACATTGAGGGAGAGAGACATGCTAATAAAGATGGGGAATATTCTTGTCTTTTCCAGAAATGGGTGGAGATCTTCCGGGAACTCATTGCCATCCCCTTTTCAGCTTTTCAAGTCTGGTGTTTTCAGTTTTGGTGTCTGGTAGTTACCTTTAACCTTTGAAGGTGTGAGAGACAGACAAAGTAAGTCTAGTTTGGTACAAAACATTTCTCAAACGAACTGCATGTTTACATGAAAAGCTGAGTAGACTCTCACCCAACGGTTAAGACAGCAAAGGAGACAGACACACTCTGAGGGCTGAGTGTTTCATCCCATTCTAGCTGCCTTTGCTTGCAGGTCCAAGTGAACATTTGGTATTTTCAGCACAAACAGCCTTGAGTTATTGAAAGGTAACCTAGGCAACCGTTATCATCTTAGTCCACACATCAGAGGTGTTATCAAAAGCAACGTTAGTGGGAGATTAATGATGTTTTGGTCCAGCTTTGTGACCTACAAAATTCGTGATTTTTAAATCAACTAAGAGTAAATGAAGTCTATTTAGATTTTTCCTTGGTAACAATATGGGACATTATTCTGTTATATGTTGCAAGAGTACCGAACTGTCTTTCCTTTATTAAAAAAAAAAAAGTCATTTTTAACATTTATTTTATTTTTAATATTTTCAAATATTTTAACATTTATTTATTTTAATAATTATTTTTAATTTTTCATCCACCAAACTGTTCCCCTCTATGTAAAATTCAGTATGTGTATAGGGGGTGGGGGGATTTAGAAGAGGTGTCGGGTCTCCTGGAACTGGAGTTACAGGCAGTTGAAAGCTGCCCATAGGTGCTGGACCCAAACTCTGGTCCTCTGCTAGCTAAAGGAGTATGTGCTCATCACCTGAGGCTTTCCCAGCCTTAAATCAGTCATATTGAAGTAATGTGCTGTGATGGGGAAACCAGCTCTCGGACTAGATTCTGAGGTTGATACACCAGTTTTAAATCCTACTGATTGTGAAGTGAAGCTAGAGGTTTAGACAGGTTTGTTGTTTTCCAACACTAACAGTTTCTTCCTTTGTCTTTGTTTATTCCTCAATAAGGGTTTGAGGTCTATTACAATTCAGGTAGCCATCTCAGATCCAACCAGTTTTAGCTGGTTTAGTCACAAGGACCTTCTAGTCCGTCTCCATTCTGTCCTTGGACATAAGAATAATAAAGGAGTTAGACAATAATTTAGGCTATGTTCAGTCAGGCTATATGGCAGTTATAAATTATCCCTCTTTACTTTTGCTCTTCATTCTTGAGAGGAGCTGAAGGGTGAAGGTTGCTGTGTTCTGTAACTTCTTCAAGCTTCATTTGAGCATCCGTTAGGTGCCTGATGGAAGAATGACATTTTTGCCTACTTAACTTTAAGTAGGTCTGATTATCACCTGGTAATATATATGTCACCTGGTGTCTGTTCTTATATTCCCTGAGTGGGTGCAGTTTTTGTAACTTTATGGTCTCCAACTGTTGCAATCCAGGCAAACCTGGTCCCGCCTCTCACCCACCTGTGCATCTTATTTTCTTACCTACCCCTCAATAAAATTTATATATGAGTCATGTCTACAGGTCTCTGTTTCCCCATTCACCCACCATCCATCACCTGCCTCGAGACCCATCCTCGAGATCCCAGCACAGGACGGGGGACCTGCCTTCTTTGGTCCCAACCCAATCCTCATTATTTCTAACACCAACCTTTTACTCCTGAAAGAAGACAGCCAAGGCCCTAAGAGGGACAGGAGCCAGACTGTTACAAAGGGACACAAAAAAACAGAAACCAGGTGATGTCTGGTATCTTAGTTACTTTTCTATTGCTGTGATGAGACACCATGACTGAGAGCTTATTGGAAGTTTACAGTTTCAGAGAGTATGGGAACATGGCAACAGGCAGGCAAGCATGCCATTGGAACAGGAGCCGAGAGCCTACATGTTGAGACACAATCTCATGGCAAAGAGAGAGCTACTGGGAACAGCGTAAGCTTTTTAAACCTCGAAGTCCACCTGCAGTGGCACAAGGTCCCACTCCTAACCCTTCGCAAACAGCTCCAACAACTGGGGACCAAGTACTCAAATTTCTGAGCCTATGAGGGCCATTCTCATCCAAACCAACATATCTGGTAACATTCAGCTATGGGTTGGGCATGAGTGGCTGGATTTGGGTCTACATTTTTTTCTTATGATGTTACTGGTGTTTACATTAAAATAACAGGATGTGTTAGTTGTCTGTCATTGTGCCTGGGCAATCAAAACATATCTTAGATGAAAAGGTATCAGATACTTAAGCTTAAAGTTAAAAAAAAAAAAAAAAAGCATTAGCCAGGCATTTGTGGCGCACGCCTTTAATCCCAGCACTCGAGAGGCAGAGGCAGGAGGATCTCTGTGAGTTGGAGACCAGCCTGGTCTACAGAGGGAGTTCCAGGACATCCTCAAAAGCCACAGAGAAACCCTGTCTCAAAACAAACAAACAAACAAACAAAATAGCATTATATCACTAGATGTGATAGTGGATACATGTAACCCGAGCTCTCAGAGGATTGAGGCAAGAGGATGTCAAGTGTGAAGCCAGCCTAGAATACAAGGCAAATTACATTATACACAGTCAAAGTCAGGAAGCATTCAATTAGATAAATCATGGGAGGGGTCTCTCTTTTCTTGTAAATGACTCCATGGGCATGGGCCACCAGGAATGGCAACATATTTGGAATCAATGAAAATAAACATTGTATTGTCTGTCTCTCTGTGTGCTACAAAGCCTGGAGTGACACCTGCCATGTAGTTATTTCTGGATCATTGCATGTCATCTTTCGTCCCAAAAACTGTTCCCATCTGAATAATATTCAAGATGTAGAACTTAGTGAGTCTGTTTTCAGGCTCAAACTGGCCCAGTTAAAACTTCTGACTTGAGCCCGGTGGTGTTGGCCCACACTTTGACCCCAGTACTTGGGAGGCAGAGGCAGGAGGATATCTGAGTTTGAGACCAGTCTGGTCTACAGAGCTAGTTTCAGTTCCAGGACAGCCAGAGCTACACAGGGGAAACCCTGTCTCAGAAATGCTGCCTTCTGATTGGAGGAGCATCTTTCATAATAGTTATTATCAAGCATTCACTCATAGAAAGACTTCCTTTATAACATCTTCTCTTTCACTTACTCTTTGGTAATTCTGAAAATGCCTACTTTTTATATCCTCACTTGTCTTGTGAGAGCATTTTTGAATCACGATCAAACGTTCTGTGGTTGAGTTCGGATTGCCTCAGTATCGAGGGTGGACATGTTGCAGTTGTTGGTTTATTTTATAAGTTATTTTATTTTTTATTATTATTAATTTATAAATTTTATTTATAAAAGTCACATGGTCCCTCCCTAAGAGTATATGATTAATAAGAGTTTCTGGGAAGAAGAGACTCTCCAACCTGCCCAGCTGGCCTGAAAGCCATGCAGACAGTTCTAGGGAGAACAGTTTTCCTTGGTCAACAACCCCCATGCTGGTGGACTTTTCCATAATGCAACTGCCATTAGGTCATCCCTGTTCTTGTAAGAAGCTCCAGTAAACTCACCAGTTCAGTGGACTGGGCTGGGTGGAATTGCTACTTTGATCTGTTGCTGTGACCTCTCTGCAGCAAATAGATAGTTCTTCATGTCTCCCCAGGAGAAGTAACATGGTGATCACTATCACCCTGTCTAAAACTCAATGCATACCGGATTCAAGATCTAAAATAAGACCTAAAACTTTGAAACTACTAAATTAGCACAATTCAAAATATAGGCATAGGGAAAGACATTCTGGAAAAGACTTCAACAGCTAAGGGAATAATAACAAGAATTAACAAAAGAGATTAAAAGGAATCACCCAACAGAATGAGAGAGAAATCTTTACTAACTACACATAGCTGAGAGATTAGTATCTAGAATTCAAGAGCCCAAATATTTAATATAAAATAAAAGAAACCATCCCATCAGTAATGGGCAAATAAAATGAGCATGTAGTTCTCAAGAGAAGAAATACAAATAGTTCATAAATATATGAAAAAACCTCAGCAGCCTTAGCTTGCAGGTAAATGCAAATTAAAACCATAGCAAGATTCTAAAGAGCTAGTCAGTAAAATGCTGGTCACGAAAGCATGAGGACATGAATTTGATCCCCCCATAAGAATCCATGCATAGGCCGGGTGTTGGTGGCAGATGCCTTTAATCCCAGCACTCAGGAGGCAGAGGCAGGTGGATTTCTGTAAATTCAAAGTCAGCCTAGTCTACTGAGCAAGTTCCAGGACAGGCTCCCAAAACCCTGTCTCGAAAAAAACAAAAAACAAAAACAAAAACAAACAAACAAACAAAAGAAGCCAGGCATAGTAGAAGATGCTTGAAATCCTAGCCCTTGGGAGGCAGACAGATGGATCCCGGGGGCTGACTGGCCAGCAGCTGAGCCCAATCAGAGAGCCCCAGGTTTCAGTTAAAGACCTGGTCTCAAAATAGAAGGAGGACAGTTTCTGAGGAATGATATCCGAGGTTGGCCTCTGGCTTAAACACACACACACACACACACACACACACACACACACACACACACACACTTGTTTGTTCAAAGTATTGAGATTCCATTTCATCCCACTCAAAATGATGATCGTTAAGAAAGCAAGTGACAACAAAACTGGTACGATGCAGGAGAAAAGAAACCTTTATATGCTGGAGGTGGGGTGTAAATTGTGTAGATCCTATGAAAATCACAGGGAGACTCCTCAAAACACTAAAACCGTGGCTATCATATGATCCAGACATACCACTTCTGGGCACATCCATGCTTATTTGCTGCAGATTTCACAATAGGTAACATGGGGAACCAACCACCTAAATGCTCATCGACTGATGAGTGGATAAACAAAATGTAACACACATATACAATGGTACTTTATGCAGCTGGAAAGATCAATGCAGTTATATAATTTGCAGGAAAATATATCAAACTGGATATCAACATTGAGCGGTGGTTCTCAAGCTTCCTTTAATACAGTGTCTCATGTTGTAGTGAACCCAAACCATAAAATCATTTCATCGCTACTTCATGACTGTAATCTTTCTAGTGTTATGAATCATAATGTAAATATCTGATATGTAAGATAGCAGATATGTGACCCCTGTGAAAGGGTCATTTGACCCCAAAGGAGTCACAACCCACAGGTTGAGAACTGCTGATATTAAGTGAACGAAGTCAGATGCAGGAAGACAAATATATTTCTGTCATGGTTGGCATATGTACTATATATGTGTGTATGTATGCATATATGTGTATGTATGTATAAGTGAATGTATGTATGTATGTGTGTATTTGTGTATGTGCATGCATGTATATGTGAAGAGTGTATGTATATGTGAAGACTTTATGTATGAATGTGTGTGTGTATATGTGCATGTATGTATATGTGTGTATGTAATGGCATGAAGGTAAAAGAAGACCTGTATGTGAAGGGAAGTGTCAAGGGAGGGGAGAGTGTGGGAAAGAGGGTGACAGGGAAGAAAGAAAGGCAAATATTGCAAATTTTCTCTCCTATGCAGAATCTAGACTTAACAATGTAAATATATAAAACATGAAAACAGAGGCACAGTATTGAGAGGAGAAAGGTGACTGGAGGGATGAGGTAGGGGAAGACAAGGGGGGGTAATGGGTACTTACGTGTGATGATGTCATAATGAAACACATCCTTCCTTCCTCCCTCCCTCCCTCTCTTCCTTCCTCTCTCTCTCTCTCTCTCTCTCTCTCTCTCTCTCTCTCTCTCTCTCATTTTACTAGGAATTTCATAAACCTTTAGGAATGAAAGCCAGGTAGTGGTGGCACACACCTTTAGTCCCAGCACTCACAAGGGAGAGGCAGGAAAATCTCTGTGAGTTCGAGGCCAGCCTGGTCTACAGAGCGAGTTCCAGGACAGGCTCCAAAGCTACACAGAGAAACCCTGTCTCGAAAAACAAACAACAAAAACAAACAAAAAACCTCTAGGAATGAGGGAGTCCTAGTTAGAGGGCACAAGAGCCCATGGAGCTTCCTCAGCTCTTGCAGGGAACCACCGGCTCAGGATCTGTGGCAGGATCACCCCTTGGTTCCAGGGACAGATATTAGAAGGGTACCTCTTCAGCCCCCTAAGGTGGTGGGTGGGGAAGGTTTCCCCCACCCAGAACATGAAAATCATGAAGGCCACGAAGCCAAAGAGCTGTTTACTCATGACATTCCAAGAAACGGGTGAAAGGGACATGTCCACGTGATTCCTGATAGACATGTATAGGTCCCAGTGCACAAGTTCACCTTCAGGTCTCAGTTGTCCCATCCATACCAAGGATCCCTCTCATGTTGAGTGGTCAGGGAGCTTCGGATAGCTACCATAACCCTTCCATCATCCGGATACGGCTTGTCATCATAGTCTTCCAATTGAATATTATCCTGCCTGGGGCCTCAATCTGTTCTTCTAGGATATGGCCCTGGCAGCATGTTGCTGGTCACGTGGAGGCTGTCTGTGCTCCCAGTGGCACCAGACCACATATTGCCCTTTGCCACCACCAGACTCCCAGGGCTGCATCCTGGCCACCACCACCTCCACCTTCTCCCCCAAACACATTATTTTCTTTATTAACTTAAAAATTAAATATAGCTAGGGAGTAGTGGAGCACACCTTTTATCCCAGCACTTGAGAGGCAGAGACAGTTGGATCTCTGTGAGTTCAAGGCCAGCCTGATTTACAGAGAGAATTCAGGACAGGTGGGGCTACACAGAGAAATCTTGTCTTGAAAAAAAAAATTAAAGAATATAGAAGCCTTTTTTCTTTCTTTCTTTCTTTTTTTTTTTTTTTTTTTTTTTTTGGTTTTTTGAGAGACAGGTTTTCTCTTTGTAGCCTTGGCTGTCCTGGAACTCACTCTGTAGACCAGGCTGTCCTTGAACTCACAGGACTCACCTGTCTCTGTCTCTCATGTGATGGGATTAAAGGCCTGCGCCACCACTGCCCACCTAGAAACCTAAATTTTTTTTTAAGGTTCAGTGCAATTTTATTTCTATTACTTTTACGAATATTTTTCTTTCTTTTTTATTTAAATTAGAAACGAGATTGTTTTACATGTCGATCCTTGTTCCCTCTCCTCCCCTCCTCCCCTGCCCCCCACTAACACCCTACCTATCCCATACCATTTCTGCTCCCCAGGGAGAGTGAGGCCTTCCATGGGAGGGGGGGTCTTCAGAGCCTGTCATATCCTTTGGGATAGGACCTAGGCCCTCCCCAATGTGTCTTAGTTGAGGGAGTATCCCTCTATGTGAAATGGGCTCCCAAAGTCCATTCCTACACTAGGGATAAATACTGTTCTACTACAAGAGGCCCCACATATTTCCGAGGCCTCCTCACTGACACCCACATTCATGGGGTCTGGATCAGTTCCATGCTGGTTTCCCAGTAATCAGTCTGGGGGCCAAGAGCTCCCCCTGTTCAGGTCAGCTGTTTCTGTGAGTTTCACCAGCGTGGTCTTGACCCCTTTGCTCATCACTCCTATTTCTCTGCAACTGGATTCCAGTTCAGTTCAATTTTTAGCTGTGGGTGTCTGCTTCTACTTCCATCAGCTGCTGGATGAAGGCTCTAGGATGGCAAATAAATTAGTCATTAATCTCATTATCAGGGGCGGGTATTCAAGGTAGCCTCTCCACTGTTGCTTAGAAAGTTAGTTGGTGTCACCCTTGTAGATCTCTGAACATTTCCCTAGTGCCTGATTTCACTTTAAACCTATACTGGCTCCCTCTCTGATGGTATCTCTTATCTTGCTCTCCTCTATTCTTCCCCCTACACAACCTTCCTGCTCCCTTATGTTCTCCTCACCCTTCCTCTTCTCCCCTTCTCATTCTCCTAGCTCCCTCTCCCCTCATGCTCCAATTTGCTCAGGAGATCTTGTCCCTTTCCCCATCTCTGGGGACCATGTATGTTGAAAGGTTCAGGCATTATGCTGGCCTGCCCCTGTTACCTGGCAGAACAGGCAGTACCCTGGTCAGCCCAGGGTTCCATGGGAACTAAGTCTGCACGCAGGTGCAGAGGACCCCTTTAAAAGACAGATCCTTGCCCACTTACGTCTCTCTCTCTACACCCTCTCTCTACTCTCTACATTCTCTCTCTATTCTCTCTCTCTCTCTGCCTCTCTATGGCGACCGGCCATGGCAGTCAGCCATTAATCACGTTTCTCTTCTCTCTTAGTCTCCCTACTCTGCCAGGCCTATAATAAACTGGTTAATAAGTCTAACATGTTTCATCCTGTGTCTCATCTTGTGCTCCTCTTTTTCTTTATATCTAATTTAAACAAAAATTTAACATGTGTCTCTTTTAGAGTCCTCCTTGTTGCCTAGCTTCTCTGGTGATGTGGATTATAGGCTGGTAATCCTTTGCTCTGTGTAAAATCCATATATGAGTGAGTGCATACCATGTTTGTCTTTTTGTGACTGGGTTACCTCGCTCAGAATGGTTTCTTCTAGTTCCATCCATTTGCCTGCGAATTTCAATATTCCATTGCCCCCCGCCCCCGCTGAGTAGTACTCCATTGTGTAAATGTACCACATTTTCTCTATCCATTCTTCAGTTGAGGGGCATCTAGGTTGTAGAAGCCTAAATTTTTATAATTACAGCTTAAAAAGGAAAAGCAGGGAAACATATTTAAAGTTGTGGACAAAGCATTTGTAGTTCTTAAAGAGAATAGTACCATTAAAGGGAAGCCAGAACCTATGTTATTTTACAATTGGACAATAAGAAAAGTGCCCTGAGGGAACTGGGGAGACGGTTCAGCAATGAAAAACACTTGTTACTCTTGTAGAGGACTTGGGCTTGATTCCCAGCACCTACTTGGCAGCTCACAACTGTCTGCAACTCCAGTACAGAGGATCCAATGTCCTCTTCTGACCTCCACAGACATCAGTTATGAATGTGGTGCATATATATATATATATATATATATATATATATATATATATATATATATGCAGTCAAAACACCCATACACATTAAATCAAACCGGAGAGATGGCTTAGCGGTTAAGAGTACTGCCTGCTCTTCCAAAGGTCCCAAGTTCAATTCCCAGAAAGTACATGGTGGCTCACAACCATCTATAATGAGATCTGGTGTCCTCTTCTGGCATGCAGGCATACATATCAGCAGAACACTGTGTAGATAAATACATCTTAAGAAAAAAAAGCTGGGTGGTGGTGGTGCACACCTTTAATCCCAGCAGGGAGGCAGAGGCAGGGGGATCTCTGTGAGTTCGAGACCAGCCTGGTCTACAAGAGTTAGTAGAGAAACCAACTACAGGCCACAGAGAAACCCTGCCTTGAAAAACCAAAAAAAAAAAAAAAGAAAGAAAGAAAGAAAAAAGGTACTTTTTCCAAGACAGGCTCCAAAACTACAGAGAAACCCTCCCCCCCACAAAAAAAAAAGAAATAAAGAAAAGAAAAGAAAAAAAAATAACTTCAGTTTCAGGCAAAACACCCATACACCTAAAATTAGTTTTTATTTTGTGTGTATCAGTGTTTTGCTTGTATGTATGTCTTTGTACGGTGTATGTCTTGTGCCTTCAGAGTCCAGAATAGGGTGTTGAATTTCCTGGAACTGGAGTTACAGATGGTTATAAACCACCATAGGGTGCTGGGAATGAACCTGGATCCTCTGGAAGACCAGCCATCACTCTTAACCATTGAGTCATTTCTCCAGCCTTAGTAGCAGTGTTCTTAATTTATTTTTATTACATTTTTATTTAGTTGGGTGGAATATATTAGTGGATGTATGTGTGTGGAAATCAGAGGACAATTTGCAGGAGTTGGTTCTCGCCCTGTAGCCTGTAGGTCCTGAGAATCAAACTCAGATCATCAGGCGTGGCAGCAGCACCTTTACCTCTGAGCCATCTCACTGGTATTAATCTTGGTGTTTTTAAAGTCATGTTTTGTAATTAGGCTACAAACTCTGAAGCTAGGCTGTTGGGTTCCAACACCAGCTCTGCTTCCAAACTACTTGTATTAACTGCACTCCCATTTTTTTTTTAACCTGAAAAATGGTTATAAAACTTGGTGATTGGGACTGGATATATGGCTCAGTGGATAAGAGCACTTATCTTCTAAAGGACCCAGGTTCAATTCCAGGCACCCACATGGCAGCTCACAACTGTCTATAACTCCAAGATCTGACACTCTCACACAAATACACATGCAAGCAAAATGCCAATGTACATAAAGCAAAAATAAATTAAAAAACATGGTGATTAATTTCAGTTATCAACTTGATGAGCTCTACCATTACCTGAGAGGTGGGCCTCTAGGCATGCTTATGAGAGAATATTTTTATTAGGTTGGTTGAGGTGAAGACTCTTCCACCATGGGTGGCATTATTCCCTGGGCTAAGATCCTAAGCTTTTCATTTTTGTTTTTTGAGACAGGGTTGCTCTGTGTAGCTTTGGAGGCTGTCCTGGAACTCACTCTGTAGACCAGGATGGCCTCAAACTCACAGAGATCCACCTGCCTCTGCCTCTCCAGTGCTGGGATTAAAGGCATGAGGCACCACTGCCTGGCCCTGAGCTTTGTTTTTTAAGTAACATTTTTTATTCGTTGAATATTTGGGTAAGAGGAGCATCCTTGCCATAGCATTTGTGTGGCCATCAGAAGCCAACTTGTGGGGGGTTGGTTCTCTCCTACCATGTAGGTCCTGGGGATTGAACACAGGCCATCGGAGTTGGCGTTAAATGATTTAACCCACTGAGCCATACAGATTTCATGTTGTGCAGACCATTACTTTTTTATTTAAATTTATTTAATTTTATTTTATGTGCATTGGTGTTTTGCCATAGGTGTCAGGTCCCCTGGAACTTGAATTAGACAGTTGTGAGCTGCTATGTGGGTTCTGGGAATTGAACCTGGGTCCTCCGGAAGAATAAGCAGTGCTCTTAATCACTGAGTCATCTCTCCAGCCCCATTACCTTTCTCTTTACTCTTACCAATAGCTCTTTATAATTTTGTTGATGTTGGTTATTGTTACATTTTGTTGGTGTGTGTATGTGTTTGTATGTGTGTGTGTGTGTGTGATATGTGTGTTTCAGACAATGCTTCAAGTAGCCCAAGCTAGTCAATCTCAAACTTGATATGTGGCTGAGTATGTCCTTAAATTTTTGATTCCCAATACACTACCACAGTCAGTTTTGCACAATGCCAGGGATCCAATACAGGGTTTTTATGTGTGCTAGGCAAGCACTCCATCAATTAAGCTATGTCCTTTGCCCTCAAATACCACTGTGTTACCTTTGATCATGACCCATTTGACAAAGTTCAAACTTGAAAAAAAAAAAAGCCATTCGTGAGTCAAAAAAAAAAATATTGCTAAAACCTTAGGAATAAACTTAGGCTGAATTTGGTGTTTCACACCCTTAGTCTTAGCACTCAAGAGGCAGAGGAAAGCGGATCCCTGTGGGTTCAAGGCCACCCATGTCTACACAGCAAGTTCTAGGCCAGCCAGGCCTAAGTAGTGAGACCTGTCTCAAAGAGTCAAATTGGGGCTAGGAAGATGACTCCATGGTTAAGAGCACTTGTTATACAGAGGATCTGAGTTCAATCCCTAGCACCCACATGGAAGTTTTTTTGTTCATTTTGATTTTTGGAGACAGGGTTTCTCTGTGTAGCTTTGGAACCTGTCCTGGAACTAGTTCTTGTAGACTAGGCTGGTCTCAAATTCACAGAGATCCGCCTGCCTCTGCCTCCCCAGTGCTGGGATTAAAGGCGTGCACCACCAATGCCTGGCCCACATGGAGGTTTATAACTGTAACTCCAGGTCCAGGAACTCTGATGCCTTCATCGGACTATGTACACAAACAGTGGTGAACATACATACATGCAGGCCAAATCTCATACACAAAAAATAAATTTTAATAATAAAAAAAGAGTAAACTGAAGAGATGACAATAGAACTGGGCAGGGCAGGTAACAGGTGTTGAGCAAGGCCTCTGTTTGAAAATTAAAGGGGATTTGAGATTTTCGTCTCATGGACAATCAGTGGACAAGTAAAGAGAAAAGCACAAAGGTATTCCATCTGAGGAAAATGGGGAAGAGTACAAAAAGACAAAGAGGAGAAAAACCTGTCTAGAAATATCAGCCATCCTTCATCCTCCCCCAAACCCAGTCAATGTCACCCCAGAAATGAACCTCTAATATGGCCCCTCTTTTCTCTTCCATGCCATCGTTTACCGATTTCTCATGGCCAGCTTATTTCTATCAGTCTTCCTCCCTCCCCACCATACTCCACGTTACCCAAAACCAGAAATTTCATTACTACATTCTTTTTTTAAGATTTTTTATCTATTTATTATGTATACAATATTCTGCTTCCATGTACAGCTGCACACTAGAAGAGGGCACCAGATCTTATAAGGATGATTGTGAGCCACCATACGGTTGCTGGGAATTGAACTCAGGACCTCTGGCGGAGCAGTCGGTGTTCTTAACCTCTGAGCCATCTCTCCAGCCCCTCATTACTACATTCTTCTGGTGAAAAACAAAATCAAAATCAAATATCTCCTGGGCTGGGGGTAGGGATATAGCTCAGTGGTGACACTTGCCAAGCATGTTTGAGGCCCTAGCAGAAAATTTAAATTAAATTAACAGGACCGGTTCCTCAGGCTCTTTCTTTCACTTGCTACACAAAATCTCCACAATCCCTTCTAGTCCTCCGCAGTTCTCCTTCTCCTGCCATCTAACCCACAAGCACTTGAGAACAGGATGTACTTACTACTTTGCCTTACGCAGTCTTTAGGACGTCCTTTCCCCACTTCTGCCCATCCTTCAGAGCGGCTGTCCTCAAATTTCCTATCCTCTGGAGTGACTGACTGCACTCTGTTCCTCCCCCCACGCTGGCCAAGCGCTTTTAGTTGCCTGATGTTCTGAGTCATACCTCTATTACAGCATTCCTGGGAGCATAATACCTGTCTTCCATGTCTCAAGGATCCCAGGAAAGTTAGGCCATTGTAATTCATGTGCTGTCCCAATGGCTTGCACAGTGACTAACACAAAATAGAGAGGGAGGGAAGGATGGAGAAAGAGAGAGATGGATGGACTGGGTGGATGATAGCTGGCGTAGATAGTAGAGGAGATGGCAAAGTCGGAGAAAAATTTAGAAGTGATCCTGCTAAAATCAAAGACAATAACACCAGGGGGAGCTGAAAGACCACAAGAACGCGGGAAGGCGGGCCAAACAAGGTTGCAAACTCAGGGATGAGCAGCGCACATCATCATGCAACTGATAGGGTTCACCCACGTGCGCAGTACCAGGTCGTCAGACCCAGACAGTGTTTGATCTCATTCCCACCGCCCCCACTATCCCGTCCCTCCACCGCCACTGTGAAAGCAAACAAAGGGGAGGGATCCCTGCAGGGCTATGGATACCGAAGGCCAATCAGATGGCTCTAATTGCCTGGAAGGCAGCCGCCTCCATTTAAAGAGGCCCAATCTGGTTCCAAGGGGTTGAGGAGGGGAGGCGAGATGGGCGGGGAGAGCGGGAGAGGGACCGCGCGGAGAGGCGTCCCCCAGGGAGACCGAGGACGGAGGCGTGGGGCGGAGCCAGTCCGGGGAGGGCGGGCAGCGCCGCAGCGCGCGGGATCCGGCTGACGCAGCTGGCCCCGGCTCACCGAGACCCAGACCCGAGGGGAGGGGAAGGAGGAGAAAGAGAGAGGACGCGCGTGCGCAGTGGCGCGGGGAGGAGCGGGGGGACCTGGCAGCGGGCAAGAAGGCTGCGAGCGAGCCGCGAACCCGGCGGGCGGAGGGCGGCGAGCGCGCGCACCATGGGGGAAAAACCCGGGACTAGGTAAGGGAGGTGGGGACGTGCTGCGGGGCATGGGCGGCGGCTCGCGGAGGGTGACAGCATGATCCCCAGACAAGGACACCGGGCAAGAAACCCGGGGGCCGGATGCCCGGGTCCCTAGAGGGTAGCGGTCTGGGGCCGCAAGCCTAGGTCCTTGCTTGAAGATATCGGGGTTGGGAAGCGTGCTTGGGCTCTTGCAGAAAGCAAGAGCTGATAGTGATCGGGAAACCCACGCCTGGGTTCTCGCAGAGATGTAGGAGTCGGACTACTGGGTTCTCTGTGCAGGCTGAGATGCAGGGGCGGAGGAAGGAGGAGCAGGTGGCCGGCCCCGAGGGGTTGTGTGCAAGGAGACTGGATGCTGGGAAGGGATTCCCCTAGACTGGTGCCCAACCAATGGAAAGCCTCCTGTCCAATACCCCATAGTCTGGTTGCTCTCACCTGTCCCAAGGGCCGGATAGCTCTGCTATCAAACTTCGGTCTTCTCCTAGGTTGCTAGGAGCAACAGCTTCTTGAGGGAGTAGAGTGCATAGGAACCCTCGCTGAAATTGGACTGTATTCCTGTCCCTGGGAGGGGGAGAGGTGGTATCTGCTCTGGGCACACACATCCTCTCCCCGGATGTTTTCTGGGCAATCGAGGCTCCTTCCTTCCACAGATACCAGAGTTCTCTTTTTTGGTCTATAGCAAAATCCACTTCCTGTTGTGACCAAACACCCCCAAGAGGACATGGGGTGAATGTTTGAGTTCCAAGGGAGCAAGAGCAAAAGAATGATTTGGGGCTCTCTGCCTTAAGCCAGAGAGAGGACTAAGAATAAGGGCCTGATCCTGAACAGTCACTCTGCAAAACCCAGGATCAACCCTACCACTCCCACTGCCCTTGGGGTATGAGAATTTAGGCTTCTAAGCGTCAAGAGGACTGATATCTGAGAGAGATGATCAGAGGAACTATTGGCCTCCTGGATTTGGGGTTAAAACACCCCAGAGAAAGGGGAAGTCACTTACTTGGGGGAGGCCCCCTAATTTCCATTGCGTGTTCAGGAGAGGGAATAGATGGACCAAGGAGAGACTGCTGACTTGGCATAATTCCTTACAGTCTCATCAAATTCTGGGCCATAGGAAATGGAGAGAATGGCAGGAAGTACAAAAGGGCATCTGCCTTAGCTACCTCGCACAGCTGGGCACCTCCCTGGTAATTCCCTTACTCTGCCAATTTGGCCAGCCTCAGTATGGGCATACGATTTCCCTCCCTAACCTGGCAGGAGATGGCTGGATAAGATGTAGAGGGCGGGTGCCCTGTAGTTACTCAGGGCAACTAACCAAGAGGCACACTGTAGCTGTCACAGCCTTTTGTCAGGGCTTCTTTTGGGGAAAACATAGGACATCGGGAAGCCAGAAGTAGAAGAGAGACCAAGCCTAGGTGATATACTAGCTGTCAGCCCTCATTGGGACAGAAATTAGAATGATAATTCTAACTGCTACCATGTCCGTATTTGCCTTTGTTGCTTGGGGGTACTCAGGGGTACTCTATGAGTTTGTCATGTGACCCTATGTGTCACATGAGTTGAAAGAGGGATGGAACACTGGGCAGTGTTTCAGTTCGTTCTCTAGGAACCCTTTCCAGGAGTTGCTGCTGAAGCAAAGTGCATTAGAAGAGGTAGCAATGGCCAGAGCCCTGGGGTCTCTAGACAGTTCCCTATGCTCCCAGCAATGGGTTGGGGATCACTAGACAGTTCTCTGTGCTCCCAGCACGGGTGGAGTCTAGGCTTAGATTATTTCAGTGCCTGTATAGAAAACCCTCTTCAACTGGACAAACTGTCAGTGATGGGCCAGTTTAACAATTTAATGGTTGACAGCAGGGACTTAAAGTCAGAGTTGTCTTCCTTAAGTTTATGCCTGAGTTCCACCATGTGCATTCTCTCTGACCTTTGACAAAATTCTTGACCTCTCTATGCTTTGGTTTCTTCTATCTAAAACAGGAATTATTTCGACTTATGTCTTTGGGCTATTAGAGTAGTCACAATGCAATTGGAACACTGCTAGGACCAGAACAGTCACCCAATAAATGTTAGCCAGTATCCTCTTTGTCACATGGATGCTACTGTGTTGGGACACCTCAATGTACAAGATCCCAGGGGTCACAGCTGTCAGCCTTTGTGAAATCACAAGTAAAATATAAACAAGATGGGAAAGGAACAGGGAGGAGGGAGTGTTATTGTGCTGGCGGTTAAAGTCGAGGCCGAGTCTTCAATCTGACGGAGATGATGTCTGAGTTAGGCCTTGACCGACAAATGCATTTTTTTTAAGATTCTGAGGTCAGAGATGGGGATGTTGGAGGTTCATGAAATAAGCAGATGTGGGCAGTGCCTTCAGTAGAAACTGAGGGGTAAAGTCAAGGCACTGCTCCAGGTGTCCTCGAAGCTAGAGGTCATTTGAAAAGTGGCTAGTTTAACTGAGGGTGGTGGTTCACGCCTTTCATCTCACCATCAGGGATGCAGAGGCAGGTGGATCTCAGAGTTGGGGCCAACCTGGTCTACATATCAAGTTCCAGGCCAGCCAGGGTTACATAGTTAAATCCCGGTCTCAAAAGAAAAGTGTGTTAGGTCTGACCCAGACATTGGATAGCCATCTAGTTCCCATCTTCTTCTGGGGACGGTGCCCTCGGGAGAGTCTAGATGGTTCCTGGAGCAACCAGTGGCCATTACTGTAGAGGTGGATCAAATCAAAGGAGCAAGTGTTTGCCCTGACAGTTGGCTTCAAGGGGCTGCCATGTGGAAAATACTGGGACTTTGTTAAAAAAAAAAAAAAGTGGGAAGGGTAGACCAGGGATCCAGGGTGAATTCCACTTCTTGGGCTAGGGAGGGATAAGTCCTGGTGTGGTGGTCCCTGCTGAGTCTAAGGGAGGCAGTGGGGTCTCCCTTTCTGTTTTGTTAGGGTCTTCAAGAAGTCGAGCCCTAACTGCAAGGTGAGTCACCCACAGTGCTTATGCTTCGATCCTT
Source organism: Cricetulus griseus (assembly GCF_003668045.3). NCBI lineage: Eukaryota > Metazoa > Chordata > Mammalia > Rodentia > Cricetidae > Cricetulus > Cricetulus griseus. Next base: position 84,234,879 of record NC_048600.1, read on the forward strand.
CCTGGGCCCTATCAAAGCCCAACCTACCCCCAGCTGATCCCCAACCCTTAGCTCCCCACTTCCTGTGACAGCTAAAAGCAGACTTCCTTCCCTCCTTAAGCCCCTTGCCACAGTCTGAAGAAGCCACAGGGCTGGGTGGGGACCAGGCTAGGTTCCTAAGCAAGCTTGTAATTCTCTTAGGAACCAACCCAGGGTACTTGGGACTAGGAAAAGTTAATAGTTCCCCAGGCTGTGGCCTGTTTATTGCAGAGCCCTTTGTGGGGAGAGCTGCTAACTGCCTGGTCTGACTGAGTGCTCCCTGAAGACATGGGAACACACACATATACACACATACACCTCTGTCCTTGCTTGGTGGACAGCGGTATGAAAAGTGACCAGAGGAGCAGACAAAAGCCTAAATGAAAGCTTTACTGAATAGTCTGGAAAGCCCTACCACTCTCACCTTCCAATAACACTGGGAGAAACTCCTTCCTGATAACCCAGCCAAGGGGAGCCCAGGACAGGGCCGCCATCTTTGAGGGCTCTGGTGGCTTGCCACCATCCTCCCCAATTTTGCCTGTGACCCTTGACATCCTCAGCTCACCGTGTACTTGGGCAAGCGCGACTTTGTAGACCACCTGGACAAAGTGGATCCTGTGGGTGAGTTTGCCTAGAAGGGGGTAGCTCATCCCCCCAGGAGGGAGGAGGTTCCTGGTTCTGGGGATGGGGAAAGGCCGCCTTCAGAAAATGAATCCACGTCTCCCTTTCCTAGATGGCGTGGTGCTCGTGGATCCTGACTACTTGAAGGACCGCAAAGGTACTAGACCCAAGTCCAGGAGCTGGAGGGGAGGCAGGAAGAAGAAGGAATTCGATGGGTTGGCATTGGTAGGGTGTCCCAGACAGATGGAAGGCTGAGGCAGAAGCAGGGGGTAGGATTCAGGGAAGTCTGTCGTGCTGAGGAAGGATGTGGGCGACATGAAGGATGTCTCTTGATCATCCCACCTTGCCCTCGCTTTCCAGTGTTTGTTACCCTCACCTGCGCCTTCCGCTATGGCCGAGAAGACCTGGATGTACTGGGCCTGTCTTTCCGCAAAGATCTGTTCATTGCCACCTACCAAGCCTTTCCCCCCATGCCCAACCCACCCCGGCCCCCCACCCGGCTACAGGACCGACTGCTGAAGAAGTTGGGCCAGCATGCCCATCCCTTTTTTTTCACAGTGAGGATGCTCCCTTTTCTCCGAGGAGTGGGGGGGGGGGGGGCTGCAGGATTGACATGGGATGAGGCACCTGTTACCAGGGACTGAAACCCCTCCTTTTCTCTGCCACAGTTACCCCAGAATTTGCCTTGCTCTGTCACACTGCAGCCAGGACCAGAGGACACAGGGAAGGTAAGGGAGGGACAGCTATCACAGTGTGTGAACAGAACTGGGCTCAGCAGAAGCACAAAACACAACTGAACCAGAGGGTGAAGTTTAGGGGGGTCCTGAAGACAAGGAGGTGTCCCCATGGACATGGGTGTGCATGGTGTGGTCACTGCATCTGGAACATGTACCTGGGTATGGGGGTTCCTCCATGCACTGCCATGAGCCAGCCTCTGTAAGGTGCCAGACTAGGAGACAGTGGGGCAAGAGAGTCCGTGTTTCCGAGATGGGGCAAAAGTTCACACTTAAGGGGAATGAAGCAAGTAGGAAGGAAGGGGTGTGTTGGAAGTGGCAACAGGAGCCTTGGGTAAGAGGTGGCCTTTCCTCCCCCTTCCAAGGCCTGTGGAGTCGACTTTGAGATTCGTGCCTTCTGTGCCAAATCTCTAGAAGAAAAAAGCCACAAAAGGTGAGAGAAACTTTGTCTCTGGTTTAACAACTCCCTCCCAGCCTTATGGAGCCCCTGGCGCCTGTTGGGGGTAGGAATCTTAGTTGAATTGTAGTGTCTTGGAACTAACCCTTCCCCTGCTCCACCCCCTGACTCAGGAACTCGGTGCGACTTATCATCAGAAAGGTACAGTTTGCTCCAGAGATACCTGGCCCCCAGCCCTCAGCAGAAACCACACGCCACTTCCTCATGTCTGACCGGAGGTCCCTGCACCTAGAGGCTTCCCTGGACAAAGAGGTGAGGTGTAAAAGAGTGACAGAGATGCCACAAAGCAGGCCAGAGCCTGGGGGAGGGGTGAAGCGACAGGCAGGATGGTGGTTTGGGATTTTTTTTTTAAAGGTGGTTGCCTCACTTGGGTGGAGGTGCTATGGACTGGGGTTGGAGGTGGGGCAGAGCAGCCTCTATCAGAGAGGTACCCAAGTTGGAGCCACTGAAGCAAGTGCAAACTGTGTCATCCCCTCCCTTCAAAAGCTGTATTACCACGGGGAGCCACTCAATGTCAACGTCCATGTCACCAACAACTCGGCCAAGACCGTCAAGAAGATTAGAGTCTCTGGTAGGAGGTGGGGGTGGACATGGGTGTGGGGAAGGAAGTCCCTGATTACAAGGGGCTTCTGCTGCCATTTCAGCCCAGGCCATATCCCAGTGTGGGAGAACTACCAGGGCATAAAGAATTTAGTCTGTTCCCAGATGATGCCCAGCCCTAGTGTTTATTATAGGAGGGCTGTTGGCCAGGGGTAGGAGGTGGGGGTGTGCTGCCCCCAAGTGGGGTTCACACCATGTGGTCTGGAGTTGTGGTACAGTAGTAGTCTATACTTCACCCAAAGCCACTTGGTCCCCTACCCCACAGTGAGACAGTATGCCGACATTTGCCTCTTCAGCACCGCGCAGTACAAGTGTCCTGTGGCTCAGCTTGAGCAAGAGTGAGTATGGGACAACCGTGGGACCCAACTTAGGGGAGAATATGAGAATGCAGAGTTCCTTATAACCTATCTCACTTCTAAGGGTGTCCCTCTGCAGCCTGGGGGCTCCAGGCTGTTAGCAGATTGCATCAGAACCTACCCCCTCGTAATCTGCCCTGATGGACAGAGAAGGAGGAAGTACCGCCTGAGGGTGGTATGATGAATCTCCCTCAGTCCAGTCTCTCCAAGAATCTTGTTCCCTTGTTCCCAACCCCCAGTGACCAGGTATCTCCCAGTTCCACGTTCTGCAAGGTGTACACCATAACCCCACTGCTCAGTGACAACCGGGAGAAGCGTGGCCTTGCCCTGGACGGGCAGCTCAAGCATGAAGACACCAACCTGGCTTCTAGCACCATGTGAGGGCGGGGCTGGTGGACTGGGGGACAGGGGACAGGCTTCCGTTCAGTGCAGTGCAGGCGGTGTGCCAGGCTCTGTCCTGGGTGCCAGGGAGGTATCAGTGAACAGAAGTGACAAAAACCTCTCACATTCTAAGGGAGGGAAGACAGACAATCAGATAAGTGGTAAACTAGATAGCATGTTAGGAACAAGTGTTAAGTGGGAAAAGCAAGCAGAGCAGGAGGGATAACGTACAGAAAGGGTCAGGCTGTGTTGATTGTAAATAGATTGGCCAGAAAGGGTGAATACTGAAGGGCCCAGAGGAAGGAGACCTGTGGGTGTGCAAGCCAAGAGGGCTCCAGGCAGATAGATCTGCAGTCTTTGCGGCTCGGGTGGGATGATCCCCAGGGTGCATGAGGAATTGTGATGTGTCACTATGTATGACCTTGGGCACCCCTGGTCCCAGAAGGCCAGAGCCTCACCCAGTGGTGCCTTTTCTCTGGGTACACACTACACCGCCACACAGGCCCACATGGTGAGAAGGGACCACAAAAAGAGAAGTGGGTGAGAGGACCTGCACACCAAGTGCTGCAGATCAAAGCACCCTGGTGCCTGGCAAAGATGAGGCCCCAGGAGGGTTCTGCATAGAGGAATGCCATGAGCCCGCATTGCTATGACTGCACAGCTAATGCTGTGGGAGCCCTGGATCCCTGACCCAGCTCCCCTCCTCCCAATTGCAGTGTGAAAGAGGGAGCCAACAAGGAGGTTCTGGGAATCCTGGTATCCTACAGGGTCAAGGTGAAGCTGGTGGTGTCTCGAGGCGGGTGAGTACACTGGGAAAGCCTGGTCACGTGGTTGTCTGTGGCTCCGTGGGATTGTGGTAGCCGTCCTCTTCATGCAGCCCTTCTCCCTCCCCAGGGATGTCTCCGTGGAGCTACCGTTCGTTCTCATGCACCCCAAGCCTCATGACCATATCACCCTTCCCAGACCCCAGTCAGGTAAGCTCTCCCCACCCCCTGAGCCCCACAGAGAGGGACTGAAGCAGGGCCAGAGGAGAAATGATGCTCCTTCTAGTGCCCACCCACACACCCCCTCTCTGCCCTTCAGTCCCCCAGGAAACAGATGTCCCTGTGGATACCAACCTCATCGAATTCGATACCAAGTAAGGAACCCTCCCTGCCTTCTTACTGTGATCCTCTAGGACAGAGACTCCCGTGTCACTCAGATCCACCCTCTTACCTTGTGGGTGTTTCCTTCTGGTGGGAGAGATTGGGAGAAGTCTCAAATCAGATGACTCAGCCTGTTGAGGCTGCCACTTAAGCCCCTTGTCTCCTGTGTGATGGGGTGGGAGGGAAGCAGAGTGGGAGGCCCAAGGAATGGTCAGAAGCCTTCACCTCATCTACTTCTTTCTGTCACCAAGCTACGCCACAGATGACGACATTGTGTTTGAGGACTTTGCCCGGCTTCGGCTGAAGGGGATGAAGGATGACGACTGTGACGACCAATTCTGCTAGGAAAAGGGGCTGGGAGAGGTAGGGGCAGGACCAAGATCCCACTGTCACTTCGGGTGGGAGGGTCCCAGCCTCTCCTCCTTCCCCATCCACCCAAGATACGCACTGGACCCATCACTTGTTGAAAGTGGGCATTAATCTTTTGACTTCAGCTCTGCTGCCCTAGCCCTGCTCCCTAGGGAGGCATGCTGTGGGCACACCTAAAGTTTTGGGAAGGGGACACTGAAAGTGAGGAGCGACTGTAGAGAAAAGGAGTAGAAAGAACTCCCACACTTGGCCTCATACCAACCTGCCACCCAAGTCACCACTTCTGCCTCCCATTCCTTGAAGATGAAACTGTGGGTGGGTGGGGAGGGCAAGGCCATTTCTTTGTTTCAGAGCATAGGGAAGAAATAAACCTTTGAATAGGTATGAGTGTGCGTGTTTTCTCAGCAGAGTTTAAGGGTGTACAGTGTGCCCACCCATGATGCTTTTTTTCCACATCACAGGTATTATTTTCTACATAAGGTATTATTTGGGTTATCAATAAATGTTTACTGGATGACTGTGCTATGCCTGTGTCCCAAGGTATATATTGAAACTCGAATTGGTTGCTGCACACTCCAGGGTAGAGCTTGGTAAAGCCACAAAGTAAGCTTAGCCATCTACAGGGCAAATACTAACCTCCTGAAGGCCTCATGGCCCTGGGAGCTAGGCAGGGCAGTCTCCTCTCTGCTAAGTCTGGCAACACATGCCACATTATGACCTTGTTAGGTTTGTCCCCACTGTTCCTTCCGGTTTGTGAAGCAGTCTGCTTCTGGGACTGTGTAACCACATCTGCATACCTCACCAGACAGATGTCATACGAGCAACATCAGTAAGGGTTACAATGTGGGCCAAGGCTGGGTGGGAAGGAGGCAGCAGCACTCTACAGACATTTCTCACCTCCCACATCACCCACTGTGACTCCTGCAGGTGACCTTTCGGTCTTAGTTAGGGCTACTATTGCTGTAGCCCTATTGCTACTATTGCTGTGATAAAATACCATGACCAAAGGAAGTTGGGGAGGAAAGGATTCATTTGGCTCACACTTCCACACCATAGCCTGTCATTGAAGAAAGTCAGGACAAGAATTCAAAGAGTAGGAACCTGGAGGTTGGAGCTGATGCAGAGGTCATTGAGGAGTTCTGCTTACTGGTTTGCTCCCCATGGCATACTCAGTCTGCTTTTTTTTCTTTTTTTTTTTTTTTTGGTTTTTCGAGACAGAGTTTCTCTGTGTATCTTTGGAGCCTATCCTGGCACTCGCTCTGGAGACCAGGCTGGCCTCGAACTCACAGAGATCCTCTTGCCTCTGCCTCCCAAGTGCTGGGATTAAAGGCGTGGCACCACCAATGCTTCAGTCTGCTTTCTTACAGAACCTAGGACCACCTACCCAGAGGTGACACCACCTACTATGGGCTGGGACCTCTCCAGTTGATGACTAAGAAAAAGCCCTCATAGGCTTGCCTGATCTAATGGAGGCATTTTCTCAGTTAAGGCTGCCTCCTCTCCAAGGGCCCTAGCTTGTGTTAAGTTGACATAAAATTATCCAGGAAACCTTTCTAAGGACTCCATCCCATAAAACAGTCTTGACCTATATCCCTACTATGTGCCAAGTAAGCCATTCCCTGGTAGCACTCCCTGGTCCCAAGAATGGGAACTGAGAGTGCATTGGTGTATCGGTGTGATGTAGATTGGGTTTGGGGGATGATTTCCCTAGAGGAAGTAAACTTCAAGCAGAGAACTGAAAATGAGTTAGGGCATGCACAAGGATAAACATTTGGGACCACGACAAAGCCTCATGTGAAGGCTGGAAGGTGTAGTGTATCAACTCAGACCAGGGGCAGGAGCAGCTAACAAGAAGTGACGTAGGTTTTGTTGAGGCAAATGGGAGCAACTTACATGGACATTGGTCTGTGTTGAAGCTCATGAAATTGTAATTAAATCATTTATCCACAGGCTTTGCTTATCCTATCACAGGTCATCTCCCCTACCCATGCTGGATTTGTCACAAATGGAACTAGCCCCTTTTAAGTCTTTGCCTTTAGCGTCCTTGACTCCTGTGACCCTGCTCCTTGACCTCTAAGGCCATGGACCTAACTTCATGGGGAGAATCAAGAGTCCTCTGGGAGGCAAGATAAAAATCCAGAATTAGGCTCTTCAGTCTCAGGTTCTGAGTCAGAAGAGACAGAGGAAAAGCCCATGACTATGGGTTAAAGAATGATGCCTTAAAAAAAAAAAAAAAGTTATGTTTTCAGTGCTGTTTAGAAGGCAATCCATGGTTTTAAAAAATCTGGATAGTATAAAATGGTAAACAGTGAAAAAGGAAGCTCCCTCCTGCCTGTTCCCTGACCCTGATTTCTCTTTCCTACCAACCACCACCGTCCTTGTTTATTCAAAGACTGTTCTTTGTATTGAGTCACACATACACAGGCTTTATGTACTCACTGCTTCATCTCAAATACAGGGGGCAGCAAACCATGAGCTCATCTACATCTTGCTGCTTTCACTTGTTGGTATTACCCAGAAGAGGCTTCTGAAGCGCTGCTCACATCCACTCCATCCTTTTAAGGAACAGCTCTGTTAGTTTCTAGCTGTCAGTTATGTTTACTGGTTTCCTAATGGACATTCTGAATGTCCACTTTTTTTTTTCAGTTCAAACAGTTGTAATAGTTACCCCTAGAGGTCTGTCTTTTTGGATGTGTAGGACAGAGCCCTGAAAGGAGGGCTCCAGGCTGGAGAAATGGCTCAGCAGTTAAAGAGCATGGACTGCTCTTGCAGAGGACCCAAGTTTGTGTCCCAGCACCCATGTCAGGCTGCTCACAATAGACTAGAACTCTAGCTCCCAGGGATCTAATTCTCTCTTCTGGCCTCCATGGCACTTGTGTTCATATGCACATAATAACCTACACACACACACACACACACACACACACACACACACACACACACACACACACAAACATTTAAAAAAAGTTTCTGGGTCAGAGAGGGGAGGGCGAACATATTTCTAATTCTGTCAGAGCAAATGAAATACATATATTACCTGTCTCATTTTTGGTGGGGTTTTGTTGTTTTGTTTTGTTTGAGACAGGGTTTTATGACATAGCCCTGGCTGTCCTGGAACTCACTATGTAGACCAAGCTGGCCTTGAACTCTCAGATCTACCTGCTTCCTGAGTGCTGGGATTAAAGGTGTACGCCACCATCCACCATGCCCAGTCTTTTCTTTTAATGTGCATGAGTGTTTGGTTGACATGCATATCTTTTTTTTTTAAAGATTTTATTTATTTATTATGTATACAACATTCTGCTTCCATGTATATGTGCACACCAGAAGAGGGCACCAGATCTCATAAGGGACGGTTGTGAGCCACCTTGTGGTTGCTGGGAATTGAACTCAGGACCTATGGAAGAGCAGTGGGTGCTCTTAACCTCTGAGCCATCTCTCCAGCCCCGGCATGCATATATCTTTGCATCACATACGTGCAGTACTCATGGTGAGGGTGTCAGATACCTTGGGACTGGAGTTGCAGGTAGATTCTGAGAATCAAACCTGGGTCTTCTGAAAGAGCAGTCATTGTTCTTCACCTATGAGCCACCTCTCCTGCCCCTAGTATTACCTATCTCAATTTATATTTCTTTGATTATGAGTGAAGATAAACCCAACTTACTGAGCAGATGTTCTTTTATTTCTTTTAGGGGGTTAGGTAAGTGGGGCAAAGCTAGCTATCAAACACAGGACCGTGAGCATTCTAGGCACGTATTCTTTCACTGAGCTACATCCATCCACAGACGACTTAGGGCATAGCAAAATAGGACTGGAGAAATGGTGCAGTAGTCAAAGGTGCTTATTACCAACCTTAAAGACCCAAGTGCAATACCCAGAACACACAAGGCAAATTGTCCTCTGCCCTCCATACATGAGCCATGACACATGTACACACAGCCTCACATATAGTACAGATTTTAAAGAATACACTAAAATCATGCCATGTAAACTAATCCAGTCTCAGGTGAGCACTGTGTGTTTTCTCACACGTGTAGAAAGGTAGCATAGGAAAAGGACTGATAGGCAAAAAGAAGGGGCCCATGGGGTAAAAGGGGGAAGAGAAGGTAATAAGGCAGTGAATATGGTCAAAACACATCATATGTGTGCATGAATGACATAATGAAATCCATTATATTACAAAAACATACACTAATAATCTGGGCATGATGACATACACCTGTAATCCCCATACTTGGGAGTCAAAGGCAGGAGAATTGCCTCCAGTTTGGGGCTAGGCTAATCTATGTTTCAAGTTCCAGGACAGCCAGAAAAACAACACAGTGAGACCCTGTCTACAAAACAAATCAATGCCGGGTGTGGTGGTGCACACCTTTGATTTCTAGGAAGGCAGGCAAATCTCTGTGAGTTCAAGGCCAACTAGTGCTACATAGGGAGATCCTGTATCAAATAAGTAAGTAAATAAACTACACGAAAACAAATGAAAAACAAATTGAGTACACTAATAAAGGCTGGAGTATGGCTCTGAGAAAGCACTTGCCCAGGCTGTGTGCATCCTGGTTTCAACCCCCAGCCCCGAGGGAAATTCCTTAGCTCATTGACAGAGTGCTTGTTTAGTATGCCCAAAGCACAGAAAGGAAAGGGGGGAGGGAGGAGAGGGAATTAACCCTTTGTAGTATATGGTATTTTCCCCCAGTTGTTACTTCTGTTCTTTGTTGTTGTTGTTGTTGTTATTTTTCTGAGACAGGGTTTCTCTGTCTAACAGTCCTGGCTGTCCTGGAACTTGCTCTGTAGACCAGGCTGGCCTTGAACTCACAGAGACCCGCCTGCCTCTGCCTCCAGAGTGCTGGGATTAAAGGCGCCAACACCACCTGGCTGCATCTTCTGCATTTGTATCTTGTTCCTTTCCTCTTTATTTTAGAGCACCCAGTGTGACACTGATATCTCCACAGTGTTGTATGACTTTCACCTTTAACTAGTTCCAAAACATTTCTGTTGTCTGTTTTGAGACACGGTCTTCACTCTAGCCCAAACTGGCTTGAGCCTAAGGCTTCAGAGTGCTGAGATTACAGCAAAACACTTACTTCTAGTATTATTAATGCGTTCACTCTTATTTTGAGGTAGACCTTTATAGTAATTTTCTAACTGGCTTCTTGGTTCATTCTGCCACAAGGCTTTTTATCCTTCTGTTTGTCCACAACTTGACACTTCGTGTTCTTTCCAGTTCACACACTGAGAACTTATCCAACCACTGTCTCATTGGCATACTCCTACTTTTGCAATGCAAACCTCACCCTCAGATCCATCACCTACCCCCACCTCTGTGCTCTAACGCCAGGGCCAGCGGCTGGTTGGTGTACACTGCCAAAGACAGGAATCACGTGAACACATTTATTTGTTCATTCAACAAATATATTTGGACACATAAGTTCTGACACTGTGCTGAGCCCTGAATAGAGATCTAGGACCACTAAATACGGTCTTTAACTTAGGCTGGGCTTTCAATGCCTAATAACTCCCTGTTACCTCCCTTCCCTACCCTCATACTACTAATTTCACGCCTGCCTCATGCTCAGTGACTTTCCCCCCTTTTTCCAGATTAGGCAAAAAGAAAAGAAAAGAAAAGAAAAGAAAAGAAAAGAAAAGAAAAGAAAAGAAAAAAGCATGAGTCATCTCAGCATCCTATTTCCTGCTCCCATACATTGATCTAGACACCAGTTCAACACAGGAAGGTTATGGTACATCCCCAGGGCAAGGCCAATCCCTCCATCTCTGATCACATCTCCCCTTTCATCTCCTAGGTCTTGATTCATCAAACCGCCACTTCTCTTCAACCTCTATCTGTCTCCACTGGCTCTTCCTCAACGGCAAATAAACCCACACTAGTGCTTTCCATTGAAGGGAATAGGAAGAAAGAAAGGAGAGAGAGAGAGAGAAAACAAAAAACAAAAAACAAAAACCAACCAAACAAACAAAATCTCTCCTCCACTCCAAAGTCTATTTCACAGCAAAGTATATTTCAATCCCTCTCTCACTTTTCTCTGTTTGTAGTCTGGTTTGATTTTTTTGTTGTTGTTGTTTTATTTTTAACCTTTATATTTTAATTTATGTGTATGGGTAGTTTGCTTTCATGTATGTCTATACACCACATGCATATGGTTCTTATGGAGATGAGAAGAGGGTGTTGGGTCTCCTGGGACTGGAGTTACAGTTGGTTGTGAGCCACTGTGTGGGTGCTGGGAATCGAACCTGGGTCCTCTGGAAGAGCAGTCAGTGTTAACTGCTTAACCATCTTTCCAGCCCCTTGGTATGGTTTTTTGAGACAAGTAAATGAGGCTGGCCTTGAACTCTCCTTCATCCTACTTCTGCCTTCCAAATGCTTGGATTTACTATCAAGCTTGCTTCTTTTTTTTAAATTGACTTTTTATTTTCAAAGCAATAAGTACAAACCTTTTAACGTGCAGGTAAGGGCTGAGGGTCTAACTTAGGGGTAGAGGGTTTGCCTAGCACACACAAGACTCTGAGTTTATCCACATCACCATATACCTACAAAAAAGAGTCATATGGTGCTGCAATATTCTTTTGTGTGGAGGTGGTAGATGTGTTTGTTTGGGTTTGTTTTGTTGTTGGGTTTTTGTTTGCTTGGTTGGTTTTGGTTTTTCAAGATAGGGTTTCTCTGTGTAGTCTTGGCTATTCTGGAACTTGCTCTGTAGACCAGGCTGGCCTCAAACTCACAGAGATCTGCCTGCCTCTGCCTCTGCCTCCCAAGTGCTGGGATTAAAAGCATGAGCCATGTTTGATTTTTGTTGTTGTTGTTTGTTTTTGGGGGGGGGGTTGTGGGGGATTGATTTAGTGTCTCATTATATAGCCCTAACTGTACTGGAACTCACTACATAGACTAGGCTGGCTTCAAACTCACATAGATCTGCCTGCTTCTGCCTCCTGAGCTCTGGAATTAAAGGTGTGCACCACCACATCTAGCAGCTGTAAGAGTTTTAATAAGAAAAAAAAGGAGGTCCCTGATTTCTTTCTCCTTGGAGGGAACAACTCTCTCCACCTCCTTCAAATGTTTCTGGGGACAGTCACCCCCCTACTCCACCCTTCTTGATTTCCACATTCAACATCATCTAGCAGATGCCCAGCGATGACACCATAACACAATGCTGTCATTACAATGTCATCTGCAAAGCTCATGCTACAGTCTATGCTGTAACTGCAAAATTGAGTTGCAAAATAAAAACTGCAAAAAAAAAAAAAATCTTGTGATGGGAGGAGGAGGAAAGGGAGGGGTAAGATTTTTTTTTAATTTTCATAATGGTTTAAGTAACTTCATGATTTTGTAGGCTACATTCAAATATGAATCTATAGATGCAGGCCACAGGTTGGACAAATCTGTCAGAAGATGAAGGTGGAGCCCATCTTTGTCGCTCCTGATCATCATACAGTGCTTTTCATCCTACCCCATCCCTATTCCCCTGACTATTGAATCAATTGGGGTCAGATCAATATCTGGTATTGAATTATGCCTCTGCTAACATTTATAGTGGACTCTGTGGCTCTCTCTCTTTTTATACAACTTTGTTTTCCCTGAATAATGGTCATTTGAAATTTGCTTATTCTCCAAATTCATCACGAATTCAGCCCTATGATTTTTGGGGGGGGGGAGGGGCGGTTCAAGACAGGGTTACTCTGTGGCTTTGGAGTTGGTCTCCAACTCACAGAGATCCGCCTGCTTCTGCCTCCCGAGTGCTGGGATTAAAGGCGTGTGCCACCAACGCCCGGTCCTATGCTCTCTTTTAAGAGTCTATATTTCAGTTCTTTCAAAACAATATATTCATCCCTTTCAGCTCCTTGAAGACATATCTCAGAATCTTTCTATTGAACTGGGGTCACCTCTCATGACTGACCTCCTCCATCTCAGCTTATGGATGTCGTAGCTGCCTCTTCACTGGGGAAATCTGACAGTCTGTACAGACCAAAATGTCTTTATTCTGTCCTCCTAACTGGGAGTTTAGCTTTATGAATCTCTACACACCCCCTTAAAATCTATTCTCCTGAGGTGATATGATAGCTGATACTTAGGAAAGGCCTGTGATTTCCAGGGGTAGGTGAAAACATATGACTGTTTCCTTTGATGAAATATGAGCCACTTTCCAGCCAGACCCCTAACACAGGAATCTCCCCATCTTCCTCTTTTCCACCAGCCCCAGCTCAGGGCAGGGACAGCTCTGGTCTCACCATGCATGTACAGTGCCCTTAGGCATGTTTCTCACATTTTATTGTGCATACAAGTCACCTGGTAATCTTTCAACACAAACTGTGATTCAGCTGGCCTGGGGTCATCATTAAGACTGTCTTTCTAAAGAGTCTAGGTAATGCTGACACCCAGGCTTACACAGCCAAGAACTTGAAGGGCAACTGCACTGCAAGCCTTGGTCCTTGTGTGACTTGTGAAGTACACTGAACTAACTGCCTGCACTTAACTCTTTTATGAGAAAATCAATTTAAAAATTCACTAAGAAAAATGGAATTTTTGCATATTTATTTAGCTGTGGATGTTTTCCTGTTTCATAGCCACTCTAAAATAAATACACTGAGGCTTATATTAATTACAAATGCTTGGCCAGTAGTTCAGGCTTACTACTAACTAGCTTTTACATTTCAAGTTAATCCACATTCCTTATTTATGGTCTGCCACGTGACAGTACCTTTCTTTTCTTTCTTTCTTTTTTGGGTGGGGGGGGGGAGGGTTTTGAGACAGGGTTTCTCTGTAGCTTTGGAGGCTGTCCTGGAACTAGCTCTTGTAGACCAGGCTGGTCTCAAACTCCAGATATCCACCTGCCTCTGCTTCCCGAGTGCTGGGGTTAAAGGTGTGCGCCATCACCACCCAGTGGCAGTACCTTTCTTGGCATGGCACATTCATCTCCTGCTCTGTGTCTGGCTAGTGACTTCTCTGGCTCCGCTCTTCCTGATCCCATCATTCTCAGTTTGGCTCTCCCACCTAACTGTATCTTGTTCAGCTATTAGTCAGCTTGTTTACTAAACACAGTGTACAGAAGGATTATTCTGCAGCATTTAGCTGTCACCCCAAAGCAGCTGGGGCATGGAATTCTGGATTTTGAACCAGTCTGCCTCAAATGTTGAAGCCTTACTCTTGTCTTAGGGAATGGAGTGTCTTTTTAAAGAGACCCTGCAACAATCCAATTGTAGAGCATTTGCACATAGTTTTCTTTTTCTCTAGAAGCTTCCCTGAGTGCCTTTTGGTTGAGTCTGGTGTTCTGATATGTGGGTCTGTGTTCCTCCACAGTTACATGGGGGACTTGATGAGCTCTTACATCCCTGAAGCACAGTTCTTTTTTGTCTTCATTCCTGTGATCTCATCCAGAATTTAAGCCTCCTGGGCTGTTTCTCAATTGCCTTTTCTTGGCTACATTTATTCTCCCCCTCCCTCCCTCCTTCCCCCTCCTCTGGCTGGCCTGGAACTGGTTAGTGCTCAAATTTTCAAGTGACAGGATTAAAGGAATGTGCCACAATGCCCATCTGCTACATACCTTCTTTGCATTTACTTTACCTACAGGAAGAGTTCCTCAGTTTCTCTTTCATCCCATGATCAATTTTTCTTTTTTCTTTTTTTCTTTCTTTTTCCTTTTTGAGACAGGGTGTTTCTGTGTATCTGAAACTTGATATACAGTCCAGGCTGGCCTCAAACTCGCAGAGACCCACCTGCCTCTGCTTCCCAAGTGCTAGAATTAACCCTGTGTGTTTGGAAGAAGAGACAAAGAACATAGGTAACATACCAAGACCCTGTCCCAGAAAATAAATAAAATAGAATAAATGGGGATATTCTTGCTATGTTGCCAAGGCTGCCCACAAACTCCTGGGCTTGAGTAATCCTCCTACTCCAGTCTTTCAAGTTAGCTCTGACTACAGGAATATGCCACTGTCTCAGCTGTAAGGATTCATGCATTATGATGGCCTGTCCCTGTCACCTGGCAGAATGCACTCAGGCAGTACCCTGGTTAGCCCAGGGTTCCATGGTGGCATAGTCTGCACACAGTTGCAAAGGACCCCTTTAAAGACAGACCCCTGCCCACTTACACTCTCTTTCCCACTCCTCTCTCTCCACTCTTTCTTTCCCCCTCTTTCTGTTCTGCTCTCTCTTTTCCCTCTCTCTTTCCTGCTGCTCCCCTGGGGAAGACTGGACTTTTCCTGTCTCCCTCTTCTCTTCTGTCCTCTCTCTGTCTCTGTCTCTTTACCACTTTTCTCTTTCCTCCCCCACTTCCCTTCCCTGTCTAATAAAACTTCTCACTAAGCTCCATCTGCCTGGCATGTTTGTTCCCTGCCTTGGTCAACCTCCCCTGCCATGGAATCTGCCAAGGTCCCCATGAAAGGTTCCATGAGCTTTATCATAACATCAGCTAATCAATCATACATATAAAATCTCTTATCTGAGCCCACTAGGATTTGTTTTTCCTCTGTATTTATTGCTTCCATGCTGGAAAGTTCCTCAAATATATAGAAATCCTTTTCTGCCTGGGCATATTCAAAAGTGAAGTGGTAGTGTGAATTTGGAATCCCAGCACTCCAGAGGCTGAGGTAGGAAGATGTCCAATTCCAGCAGAGCCTGAGGTGAGAAGAAGTTGACTGACTATTCCATGTACACAGCTGGACCTTACCAACAATGAATTGCAACATGGTCTGGTCTGGCTAAGGACTTTGTTAGAACCCCGGTATTAATTAGATTGTTTGTCTGAGTAATCAAGTTCCCCACAGAGCATCCTGGAATCTTGAGCCTGGAAACTATAAACTTGGCTGTCAACCCAATACATAAATATTCACTTAATTTGTTTTCAGTGCCATGTTTTTGACCTCAACAGTACCCAAGTACCTGCTAAGCAAAAACCCCTGCTTTCCATCTCCAACACAGAACTCTCTTGAGGCCAGCTTGATCTGTGTATGTGCTTTACAGGCCAGCCAGGTAACAGGCCAGCCAACAAAGATCCTAATCTTTGTTGCTTTATTTTATGAGAATGTGTGTGTTTGCCTGAGTGTATGTGTCCGCAGAGGCCAGAAGAGGGCATTGAACAGATTCCTTAGAACAAGAGCTACAGATGGTTGCTAGATACCATGTGGGTGCTTGGAATTGAACCCTGGTCCTCTGTAAGCACAGCCAGTGCTCTTAGCTGCTGAGCCATCTCTCCAACTCCCAAAGGTTCTAATCTTGAAAGGAAGGAAGGAAGGAAGGAAGGAAGGGAGGAGGGAGGGAGGGAGGGAGGGGAGAGAGAGAGAGAGAGAGAGAGAGAGAGAGAGAGAGAGAGAGAGAGAACACTTCAGTATTCTTCTGGTGTGGGGCTAGTTGCCAAAATGAATGAAGTCAGGATCTAGTAGTTTAATTACTTCAAATAACCCTCCAAATTTTAGTACCAACTTTATCCAAACTCATAACTACCACTAATTTCAGGGCAGTCTGCTCCCTAAAACTTCCTTTTCGTTTACCACTTCATTGCTAAACCCGTTACCACTCAGCCTGTGTTCCCCAGCCATTGTCTAATGTTTCCATACTCATTCCCGTCCCTTTCTCTTTGGCCATTTTCTTTTCGGTGCCGAGGAAAAAACCCAGAGTCCCAGACCAAGCTTCTAAGCTCCAGTGCCAGCATTGGGTTTTTGAGAACTAGTACTTTAAGTTAGCCTTGAATTTGCTATCTGTGGCCCCCAGCGTTAAGGTTACAGGATTGCACCATCGCTACTTGCTTCTTCAGTTTGTTTGTCAGAGAGAGTCTCATTGAGCACAAGCTGGCCATGAGCTCACTGTTTCGCTGAGGATGACTTTGAAATTCTGATCCTCTTGTCTCTGGTGCCAGTGCTAGGGTCATAGGCATGTGACAGCATGCCTGCCTTTCCCGTTGCTCTTTGTCATTTTGTTTGTTTCTTGAGACAGGGTCTCACTATGTAGTCCTGGCTGGCCTTGGAACTGGCTTTGTAAACCAGGCTGACTTTGAACTCCTAAATGCTGGAATTAAAGGCACGGACTAACACATCCTGCTACTCTTTTCATTTACTTGCAAGAAGAATTCCCCAATTTTTCTTCCAAGGTCTTAAAGACTTCTTCGTTGGAAATGAAAAACAGAGTTTCCACCTTGGTGGGCACCTGGGTTCATTTGAAAGGGCAAAAATGACATGGTGGTGCATGCCTTTAAGCCCAGCACTATGGACACAGAGGCAGGTAGATGTCTCTCTATGAGTTGGCCATGCCTATGACCCTAGCACCTGCTAGGCAGAGGTTGACTTTTCCATGGGTTCTGAAGATTCAAACTTGGGTCCTCATAGGTTTGCAAAGCAAGCATTTTTCAAACAGAGCCATCTCCTTGGTCTTCTTTATTTCCCTCAAGACAAGGTCTTGGCTCAGGCTGATTTTGAGCTTGCTGTGAAGCAAGCCAGGGATTATCTTGAACTTCTGATCCTCTTGCTTCTACCGCCTGAGTGCTCAGATTACAGGCACATGCTCCACACATGCCCAGTATTATGAAGTGTTAGAAGTCAAACCCAGGGCTTCCTGCATGCTAGGCAAATACTCTACTGAGTTACACGGTTGGCCCTTAAACATCTTTATTGTTGAACACATTTGCCACCAAGCCTGACAGCCAGCTTAATCTTAAGTTCCAGAAGCCATATGGTAGAAAGAGAGAACTGACTCTTTCCTAGTGGTCTCTGATCACCACATGAGCACCATGGGCAGATGCACCTGTTTGTGAATTCTCTCTCTCTCTCTCTCTCTCTCTCTCTCTCTCTCTCTCTCTCTCTCACACACACACACACACACACACACAGTAATTTAAATTTTAAAAATCTTTGTCATTTTATTAGGATCTAGAAAAGGACAAATTTGAATGCTAGATCCATCAAGTATAACTGAGTTGTCATTAATATGCCTTTGCAAACTAATTTTGTTACTATTACTGTTCTGTTTTTTCAGGCTGTTCAGGTTGTTGTTTTCGGGACCTCCTACACAGTAGGTGAGTGCACTATTGTGGAGCTATCTATATACGTCTAGCTCTACTTACCATCTAGCCCTGGCTTGATATGTAGACCAGGCTGGTCTCAAGCTCACAGAGATTCACCTGCTTCTGCATCCATAACACTTATTAATGGCATGGGCCACCACAACCAGCAATATTTTCATTCTTGACCTCTGTAAGTCTCAAAAGTACTCTTGACACACTTTCTTCAAAGACCCCAAAATACCTTCAGAATTTCTTTCATTTAAAAAAATATTTTTATTAATTCTTTGAGAATGTTGTACAATGTATTTTGATTACATTTACACCCATTCCTCCTTGATCCACCTCCACCTTCTTACTTTAGTACACACACACACACACACACACACACACACACACACACACACACACGCCACATGTATGCAGGTACCTACATGGAAGTCAGAAGAAGACATCCAATTTCCTGGAGCTGTGTGACATAAGCAATTGTGAGCTACCTGATGTGAATGCTGGGAACTGAACTCAGGTCTTCTGCAAGGGTAGCTAGTGCACTTAACCGCTCAAGACATCTTTCTAGCATCCCAGAATAAATTACTTAGCTTATGAGTCTTTTCCTGATCTCTCTATTCCAGCTTCATGTCCCCCCAATCACCACCAATAACATTCTGCTCACTCCACATGAACAGAACTCCTTCCTGGACTCCAACTATACCAGGCCCTTTCATAGCCCCATCTCTTGGAGGATACTATTCCCCTTTTTCTGCTGCAACCTCTCATCCAACTCATTAGTCCTTTAGAATTCAGTTAAAAAACACTTCCTCCAAGAATCATTTTCCTGGGACCAAAGGGAAACTCAATGGTTAAGAGCACTGGCTGCTCTTTCAGAGTTACCCTGGTTTGATTCCCAGCACCCACATGGTGGCTCAAAACCGCCTATAACTCTAGTTCTAGAGAATCCTATGCTCTCTCTAATCTCCATGGACAATGCATGTAAATTGTGCAAAACACACCTGCAGGCAAAACACCCATATTCATAAAATAAATCCTTTAAAAAAAAGGCTTTGCACCTGTGCTAACAAAACACTGGTGAGAGAGAAAGTCTTGTTTATCTTTCTATCTCCAGAGCTAGCACCTAATTGATAACTGGAGATAGAAAGGTGGAGGGGAGGAGCAAGGCCCTGAGAAACAGAAGGGGTCCGGATCAGGAAGAAGCGTTAGGGAGAGTAGCCTAACACACCAAGTCATGCATCCCTTGGGAGAGGTTGGCCAGCAAAGAGCCCATGACTACTCATTATGGAGAACACACTCGAATTTCCACCATCGTCACCTGGCATAGGGCCAATGCTTAATAAATTCTTATAAATTCAGTAAGTCCACCAGACAGTGTCAATTAAATCTGACAGGTCTGAATGGTTTTGGGACACAGGGCTGTTTCAGTGGTGGCTCATACCTTTAATCCCAGCATTAGTGAGGCAGAGGCACCGTTATTCAACTTGCAGAGGCTGGGGGGGGGGGAGGGGTTTGCAAAACTGTGCCCAAGTCATGCCTGGCCACTCTTCTTTAATAAGCCAATTAAAAGAGACAAATTAAAAGTGGAAAGCCAAAAGGAGACTTACTCAATGTGGCCGCATTGGGCAGAGGGACAAAGACATCTTGCAAACCCCTCAAGTCAGTCTTCAGGGTCCTGAAGTAACATCAACCTTTAAATAGAGGACCAAGGATGTATATGTATATCTAAGTAGTACCAGTCAAGGGGTGGTCACACCCACCACTGACTCATCATTTATCTGGGTTCGGTCTCGTTCCACAATGTGGTTTTCAAGTTGTTAGAACTGTGTGAAATCTCTTTCCGGAAGACAAATCCCTCCTCTGGATGGTGCCCTTTCCTTCTCCTAGCCTGAGATTCCTAGGAAAATATCCATTTCTTTGGGGTTCATTGTTTCAACAGTCTGATAGAATGAAGAGACACAGGTGTCTCTTTAGAGTATCTTCATTTCTGTGAGTTCCAGCGTTGTCTACAATGAGACCCCCGTCAGAAAACAAAAAAGTTAATACTGCCTCTTTCCACCCGCGATCTGGCCCGGTACTAGAGCCTTGGAAGTCATGGTAGACCAGGTGGACCCGGAAGGGCGAGGCCGCGCCGAGCATCCTGGGAATTGTAGTGTTCCTTACAAGTGGCTTCTGCGCAGCCGCACATTAAGAGGTATTTCCGGGCCTCGGCGCCTCATCTGTAAAAAGACGGTCTGCGGGAATTTCCACGAGAACCATGGCTACCTACAGCCTGGCGAACGAGCGGCTGCGCGCCCTGGAGGACATCGAGCGCGAAATCGGCGCCATCCTCCAGAACGCAGGTTCAGGAAGGGGGGAGCGAATCGGCCAGCAAGAAGGCCAGCCGGGACTCCGCGCGCGGTGCGGGCGGGACCTGAGTGCGAGCCTTAGGGCGGGGCTACGGCCCCTTCTCTGTCTAACTCCGCCCTCTCCCCGCCCTGGCAGGAACGGCCATCCTGGAACTGTCCAAGGAAAAAACCAACGAGCGGCTTTTAGACCGGCAGGCGTCAGCCTTCACCACTTCTGTACAGCACGTGGAGGCGGAGCTGTCTGCTCAGATCCGCTACCTAACCCAGGTGGGTGTGTTTAGAAGGTGTTGGGCGCCGACCCCAGCTCTCCACTACAGCCCCAGCCTAGGGATTCCCCTGAGCTTTAACTGGATCTTGCCTCCTAGGAATTTTCATTTCAGGGGAGGTTTAAAAGCTAGGGATTAAAAGTACCTAGGTTGTATAAACAATACCTAACCAGACCAGGTGGCATAGGCTTGTAATCTTAGCCACTCAAGAAGCTGAGGCCCGAGGATCACAAGTTCAAAACCTGTCTGGGCCAATTTAGTACCAGTAGGTAAAAAAGAGGGCGGGGCCCCGGGTTAGAACACTTGCCTTACCGTACAGGAGGCCCCAGTGCTGAACAAAAAATAAATCTGAAGCCATTGGACTTTGTTCCCAGAAACATGGCCTGATGTCGTGTGTGAGGCTCCTTATGCTTGGGGACCAAGTAAGAGACAGCACTAGAGGATTTTAAAGTCCTTACTCTAGCTACCAGTATTTGCTAACATTTGTGATGTGCTGGGCACTCTTCGGTGTCATATTCTCTAACTTTAGGAAGTACTCGGTGCCGTCCGCATTTCACAGATGAGGTTCACATGGGTTAGGGGTTGAGTCGTTTGCCTTAGATCACTGAGCTACCTCACAGCTAAGGTGGATCAAACTCAGGAAAGAAATGAGACCAGAGATCCGATGCCTGGTTGTGGGATGTTCAAGAGAGGCAATGCTCCACTGATAGATCTAACTGTCCTGTAGGTGGCCACAGGACAGCCCCATGAGGGCTCCAGCTACTCTTCCAGGAAGGATTGTCAAATGGCGCTAAAGCGAGTAGACTATGCCCGCCTCAAGATCAGTGATGTGGTACGAACCTGTGAACAGATGCTGGAGAACTAAGTCAAGACGATATAGAGTGTGACCTGCACCTTGGGACAGAACCCAGAGACCGGTAGGATGGGAGCAGAGTAATACATACATGCCCTACTGGTCAGGGCGGCCGTGGACCACGGGGCAGAAAGAACTGGAGACTCTAAAGCCCAAGTGTGCCCACAGATCTGTAGTGGCTCCTCCGGCAAGATAGCCCTGCTTTCCACTACACAAGCACAGACAGGAGTCAGAGACACAGCTGCCTAACCCACTTCCTCATGCACACCCTGCCCTAGAGTTCCAGAAGACTTGGCCCAATAAAAATCTATTTTTATTTTACAAGTATGGTTATTTTCCTCCCATGTATGTCTGTACACCACATATATGCAATGCCCATGGAAGCCAGAAGAGGGTGTTGGATCCCCTTGGAAATGGAGTCACAGAAGGTAGTTAGCTACCAAGTGGATTCGGGGAATTGAACCTGGACCCTCTAGAAGATCGGTCAGCCCTCTTAAACTCTGAGCCATCTTTCCAGCTCCCCAATAAAAATATTCTCATAAGCAGGCATGGTGGCTCACATCTGTAATCCCAACATTTGGGAAGGGGAGGTAGGAACATTGCTACAGTTTGAGACCAACTGGGGCTAAGTACATAGCAGGAGTCTTCCTCAAAAAGAGTTGTGGAGCCTGACGGTGGCTTTGTCCCAGCACTCAGGAAGCAGAGGCAGGCAGATCTCTGTGCATTTGAGGCCAGCCTGGTTTACAGAGCGAGTTCCATGACAGCCAGGGCTACACAGAGAAACCGTGTCTCAAAAAACCAAAAAAAAAAAAAAAAAAAGAGAGAGAGAGAGGGAGAGAGAAGCGTTGTTCCTCTTCAGAAGAAACAAAAATAGGAACTGTGTTTTAATAATAAAAGCTGTAACTTTTTTTTTTTTTTTTAATGGAGATCATACTCTTTCTCTGGGTGTATATGAGTGATCCAGGAGATTGAGGAAGTGAGTCCGGCCTGTACAGAATCAGTGAATCAATCAGCACAGCAGCTGCTAACAAGGGAGAGAAGACAGCCTAAGCTTTCAGTGTGGGATTAGAGAACAGCTGGTGTAGTGGGAAGGGAACTTGTGGCCTGGGGACGCCATCAGCACTTCTAAGGGGACAAAGACTGAAGCCGGTGTCTGCAGAAGTCAATAGTTGTTAAAAAAAAAAAAAAAAGTTAGATTTATGTGGCTGAGTAATGGTTTGCTTTTGTATGTATATGTGCATACCTGGTGCCTGTAGAGGTCAGAGAAGGGTTATCAGATCCCCAGGTACTGGAGTTACAATATGGTGGTGTCCAGCACACGAGTCCTCTGCAAAGAACTATTGCTCTAAACTGCTGGGTCATCCCTCCAACCCTCAGCCACTAACTCTAAAAGCAATTTTTAGTATTATAGGTAAAAACATAGAATTTGTCCAGTTTATTGCTATACAATGTATAAAACAGACATTTTTAAAAATTAATGTATCCATAGTGAGAGGACTGAACCTAGAATTTTACACATGTGAGGCAGGCACTCTACAAAGGGACCGTACTTTTAGACCACATAATTTAGAGTATTACATTTTATTAGCCACAGGGGAGAGGACTAAGGGCAGTGGGGCTACTCATATATTATTAATCATTAAAAGTAGTACACACCTTTAATTCCAGCACTCAGGAGGCAGAGGCAGGTGGATCTCTGTGAGTTTGAGGTCAGCCTGGTGTACAAAGTGAATTTCAGGACAGCCAAGGCTGTTACAAAGAGAAACTCTATCTCAAAAAACCAAACCAAATAAACCCCCAAAACAAAAGAGTGTTTCTCAAGGGCCAGGTACAGTCCTTTAATCCCAACACTGTAAAGCCAGGACTGAATAGTGAAATCTGTCTCAAAAAATAAAATAAAATAAAAGCTGTTTAGCAAGTGTGTAATTCCAGCACTATGGAAGTGGAGGCAGAAGGATCAGTAGTCAACCTCAGATACATAAGAATTTGAGGCAGGCTAAACAAAACTCTAAAAAATGTATACATTATTTACAGAGGTAAATTAGGGCAGATTCGTCATATGTCTGTGATCCCAGAACCTAGAGAATGAGAATGAGTAACTCAAAGCTGTCCTGGATTATGAGATGAGTGCTTTGTCTCAGTTTAAGGGAGAATGAACGAAGGGACAGTTGGTTGATAGAACACAGTCTACTGCCGTCTCCTGAGCCTTCTCCCAAGCTTCCATTCTTGTTTCAGGCTCTGGAGTCTTGGTTTACAGGTGCATAACGGAGCTGCAGATCTGGAAAGGATAAAGAAATTTGTAGATGAACTCTGAGATGAAGGAGAACTGAGGCAGGACATGAACTGAATTGGGGAATCAGACTCCCAGACATTAATTAACCTTAAGACCTAGTACACGCTGGCTGACTCGTCCCTCACAGCCTTACTATTTGTGTGCCTCTGTTAGCAGTCTGGCTCTGGGTCCCTGAGGTGAGGTTTCGGAGTCTCATTTACCTGCAGAACGCTGCTGCCTCACTCTCCTCCTGGTGCACAGCATATAGACCACGGCTGCTGTGAGAAAGAAAACAATGACCAGGAGGGACAGCACTGGTACCAAGCCTGGTGTGCCAGCTGAAGATTCTGGTTTTTCTTTTTGCTGTTTGTTCTCTTGCTGTTTTTTATTTGCCTTAGCCTTAGGTCTAGCTTCTGGATCGCAGCCTGAAGTGACAGCAGTGGTTTCATAGCCCGAAGTGACAGCAGTGGTTTCATAGCCTGAAGTGACAGCAGTGGTTTCACTGTGGGGGGTGAGCTCTTTGTTCAAGGACAGTGCACCAGATGGAAAAGTGGACTGGTGGGTACTCTGAATCTGTGCAGGGGTGCTTGTGTCTGGAGGTGTCCCCTCTGTGGTCACGGGGATCTGGGTGCTAGCGTGAGGCAAAGGCTCCTGGTGGGGGAGACTCTTCCCGTGGCCATGTCCACACTCTGGAGAGAAAACAAATAAAGGATCAGGGCTACAGGAACAGCTGGAGAATATCTTCCTCACCTGTCTTCAGATTAATGAGAAAAGCAGAACAAGTTGATGGGATGCAGGAACCTATTCTACTGTGCTTAGACTGGATAAGGAATGGACAGCGTGTAGAAATAGGATTGGGCAGGAAGGGTTCTGGTTAGTGGTAATGAACAAGGGGTAGGCTGGGGTGTAGCATGTACAAGACCCTGGATTAAATCTCCTGTCCCCACCCCCACCCCAGGGCAACAGGGAGGGGACCAGTAAGGCCTTGCCAGATTCTTTTGGGCCTCCGAGTCCTGGCCAGGGCTCCTATAGCATGAAAGTATTTATTATGCCTCAGTTCTAGTTCCTTTGTGGCCAGCTGGCACAGAGAAAGGTGGAGGAAAGTCAGAGTGATTTGCTTTGTTGGATCTCTCAGCTGCTAAAATCCCCTATTTGAGTATCATGTTCTGAGCCCAGCAGAGGGAGGGGATGGGGAGCATCCAGGGGACAACTGAAGAACTGTGTATATGACTCAGTGGCAGCGTTCTTGCCTAGCATGTATGAGGCAAGGCCCTGGATTCATTCCCCATACTGTGCAAAAAGAGATTTGGAGCAGGGCAGCTGAAGGCCGTGGGAGGAAGACAGTGGCAGAGGGACAGACAGGGACAAGGAAGTTCACAAACTACAAGATGCAGTCACAGGGCAAGGCAGGTGTGCTACATTGCATTGAACCCTAGAGTACTTTACCCATCATCTATAGCTGTTCTGGGACTCTTGTCATGGTAACAAGGCCCAGGGTATCTGGGAGAGTTGAAGGAAACAATGTAGGTCTCCATAGCTTGAAAGGCAGTGTGGGTACCACTAATAACCAGGTAGACTATTGAAGAACATTTCATATTTTAAGAGTTGTATCTTTTTTGTTTTTAATTGAAGACAAGGTTTCTCTGTGTATCCCTGGCTGTCCTGGAACTTGCTCTGTAGATCAGGCTGGCCTCGAACTCAGAGATCCATCTGGGCTTAAAGGTGTATGCTACCATACAAGAAACATACAAGCTATTAAGTAATTTGTTTGAAAACTGGCTTATGCATACTTAAGATCTATTCATTTAATTGAGTTTTTTCTTTTTAATCTTGAAAGAACAAAAGAACAATAAAATATTGAACCCAGAGTTGGGTCTTTAATCTCAGTGGCTCAGGGAAGCAGAAGCAGGCAGATGAGTCTATGAGTTCAAGGCCAGCCTGGTCTATAGAGCGAGTTCCAGGACAGCCAAGGCTACATAGAGAAACGTTGTCTTAAGCAAACAAAACAAAAATTGAACTCAGTAAAATACATGCTGAAATGTTTGGGGATTAAATACAATAATATCTGCAATTTATGTTGAAAAAAAGTTTTTAAAAAAGGTAAATTGAAATGGAGAGTGGTGGTGCATGCCTGTAATCCCAGCACTTGTGAGGATCACTTCAAGGCCAAAAAAGAAAAAATTAAAAAGAGCAGTAAGATTGATGATGGATAGATAACACAATCAGTTTGCAATAATGCAAATGTAGTAAAATGCTGTAGAACCAATATTGTAAATATTACTGATTTCATATTTGCTTTATTATATAAATAAATAAATATGAAACTGCAAATCAAATATTGTAGAATGTAGTTGATGTCCATAGAGGCTGTTCAATGTATAATTCTTTCAACTTTTTTGTTTTGTTTTATTGTCTATATGTAGCCCTGACTATCCTGAAAATCATTATGTAGACCAGGTTGGCCTCAGATTCACAGAGCTCCACCTGCCTCTGCCTCCCAGAATGCTGGGGTTAGAGGTGTTCACCACCACACCTGGGTAAATTCTTTCAACTGTAATGTTTATTTTCATCATTAATTATTAAAAAATGAAAATAGTACCTTCAAGTGATTTCAATGAAAGTACAATAGTGAAAGCCAAACCTGTCATAGAGACCTGTTATCCCAGCTACTAGAGAGGTTGAGGCAGGAGGATGATAAGTTCAAGACTGAGTTGAGAGGATAAGGGAAGGGGGATGGGGGAAAATGTATAGCTCAATAAGAACAAGTTAAAAAAAGAACTCAAGGGTGTTCAGAGTCCACGATGGAGTGCTTCTCCCAATACTCAGGGTGCTGAGCTGAAATTGAGTTAAGATGAGTGGGAGCCTGCCTTACATTCTGTTTTCAACTCTCCACCTTTGAAATAGCTCTTACAGAAGACACCAGTGTCCTTCATCTAAGAAAGAATGGCATCGGGTCCAGAGGTGGACATGGGAGGAAAATGAAGCAGGCGCTATGGGCTGCCCACACTCAGCTACCACAGAGTTACCCGGTGTCAGAGTCCACTAGACTACTGTCAGCTCAGTGATTCTTTAGGGAGATTCTTTGGCCTCAGCAGCCACAACTAAGAGTTGTCACAACAAAAATGACACAAAACAAAGTCAGCAGAGGAATCTCCTGTGGACAAAGGGCAGAGAAGACCTGGCAGACACTCCTGAAGTGCTCCCAGTAGGGAACCTTGGGGCGTATAATGTGAGCAGGGATGAACTAAAGGAAGCTCAGTAACCTCACTCCCCAGAGTTTTCACCTGGGAACGGTCATGCAAGCATTCTCTGTTTAACACATATGGAAACTCTAGACTGCAAGAAGTAAAGTGAATACTGTGCACACAGTTTAGACACAATGAGGAGCTTTCATCAACTCTGTTCCCAGACGCCACCCAAGGACCACGCAGCCAGCAGAGCCTTCTATGGGCAGCAGTCTCACTGAGCCCTACCACACTAACCCTGCTGTGTAGTAGTTTGATACCCAAGAAACCACACTCCTAGCCAGAAGATGGTGGCGCACGCCTTTAACCCCAGCACTTGGGAGGCAGAAGCAGGCAGATCTCTGTGAGTTCCAGACCAGCCTGGTCTACAAGAGCTAGTTCTAGGACAGGGTCCAAAGCCCTGTCTTGTTGGGGGGGGGGGAAGAAAAGAAAAAAGAAACCACATTCCATTGCAGCCTTTGCTTGGGTATTCACTTTATGTGACTTAAAAAATACTATGGTCCATTATTTTTTTAAAAAAATATGAAAAGAGAACTGACCACTTCTTTTGCCACTAAGGATTTTACTCTAAGGTCCCCACTCAGTTTCCCTTCTTCCCTTTCCTCCTACTGATTCTCAAGATGGGAAGTCAGTTAACTAATTCCTAAATTTGGAAAGAATAGGCATTCTTGCCTCAAGCCACTCTTGGGGGTTGTCTCAGCTTCTGAGCACTCACATTTTCCTTCAAGGTAAGGCCCATTCTACCCAGTACCTTGTGCATTCTGAGGGTCAATCTTATTCAGGCTAAGATCCTCCATCCCAGCAATAAAGGTAATTTTTACACATTAAAAAAAAAAAAAAAAACCAAGTTCAAGCCCATCCTGGCCAACTTAGCCAAACCCTGTCTGAAACTGTCTAAAATGCAGGGTGACAGTTAAATGTTAGAACACATGACCAATCTCAAGTACACTTTATATTATAATTTCAAGAAAATATTAAGTAGGGCTGGAGAGATGGCTCAATACTTAAGAGTACTGGCTGTTCTTCCAGAGAACCTGGATCCAATTCCCAGCACCCACATGGCAGCTCACAACTGCGTTAACTCCAGTTAAAGGGGATTCAACACCTCCACACAGACATACATGTACACAAAATATGAATGCACATGAAATAAAAAAGAAAATATTAAGTAATGGCATGTGTGGTAGAACAAATTGGCTGAAACCAGGAAGATGACAGGGACATTGAGAAGACACAAACTTTAGTGAAAGTATTTCAAGCCAGTTAGAAGCTTCTAAATAGGAAAGTGCTGTGTGGTGTGGCAGAGGCAAAGGAGATTATAAGACGTGGCCCACTGGAGGACAGAAGAGGCTCTCACCTTTGTTCTCAAAGCAGCTTATCACTTCACGGACCCACTGGTCTTGCTTTCTCCCACACACACTCGTGGACTTTAAGTGGAACCTGTAAGAGGATCAATCTAGTCTCCTATGATCACTCCTTCCCCTCCCTACTTTTCCTCATTCCAAAGGTGTGAAGTCACCCAAGGTAAGTAGGCACTATTAGGACTGGAAATCCCCAGATAAGTGAAACTAGTAAGGAGCTAGGCTCCCCCATCCGGACTGGGTGTTCAGGTTGTGATGGTCCTGTAACTCCCGGGGGCCGGAGGGTGGGGGTCAGACGGACGGATGGACGAACGGATGAGACAGTACCTGATGAGGAACGGACAGCGATCGTATGCTTTCAGGTGTTTTCGGATATGAGTCAAGGTAGCAGGCGGTACCAGGGTGCCAGGAGCAATTGTCTTACCACAGGAACAGCTCCCAGTGGCACTGCCCTGGTTGCCATCACCTAAAGCGGAAAGAGGGATCAGCCCTGGTGCTCGGACTCCTTGGCTTCCAACCCAGCTGTCTGACTCAGCCTTCCCTACCCGCCAGACCTACTTCCCACCCCAGTGTAAAGCCACCTGGGCCCAGAGGTCCCCAGTCCAACCCCTGACAGCCTTCCCCTAGTCCTGGCTGCTGCCTTTGGCAGCTCTGGGCTGAGTTCTTAATCTGAGTTCTTGTGCCCCTCCAGTTTCCATTCTGGTCCCAGCCCCTCCCCACGACTAACCTGGCTGGGTCAGCAGAGCCAGCAAGAAGAGAAAGAGCACTCGGGGCAGGAGTCCGAAGCTCTGCCTCATCTCCGGACTCTGCGGAGCTTGTGGTTGCCAAGCCACTTAGCCGACATCCAGCTGATCCGCTTGCTTTCGATTCTTCACCCCGACTGCCAAAGGTTCTGCAGAGGCACTGCGGTCGGTGCCAAGCTCAGGCGGGACAGGGCGCGAGGTAGCGGTGCCGTCCCTCCCCTCGGTCCCCGCGCGCTGCCCTGAACCGCCCGCCCGCCCGCCCGCCTGCCTGGTCAGTAGCCGGGAGCCTGCGCTGCGCCCAGCTCCCACGTAGGGGAACCCCCTGAAGGAGGAGCTCCTTCACCCGACTCCAGACTCACGTCCAGGCTGGGAGTGGGGGTGGGAGGGCAGCCAAGACAAAACCGAAAGGAAGCTCGGGCTGTGGAGCCCGAGGAATCCGAGAGGGCAAGCAGTACCCCCGGAAGAATGACTCGGTTGAGTTGGGGATGTCAACACTCCGGTGGTCGCCTGTCTGTCTGTTGGTTTGTAAAGTAGATGACTTGCTGGATCCTCCCTCCTGCTCCAAGATGCTTTCACTTCCCTGGTCCGAGGGGTTACTGTGGATCCAGTCACATGGCCAAGGTGAAAGCACTGGCCGGGTGCAGCCAGATGCCCTAAGCGGGCGTGCCACCCAAGTTATGAGCCTCGGGCAGCCCTGACGTCACGACGGTCCTCCTGCACGAGGTATTTACCTTCGAAAAGTGGTGGCGGCTGCAGGTACCGGAGGAGAGGAGCGGCCAGAAAGAGGGTGGGCTTATTGGGGCTCACACCAAACTGATCCTCAATCAAGAGATGCCTCAGTTCTTAACTCTAACTTCTATTCCCACAGACCAACAGACCCCCAAAACTTTCCCTTCTTAGCAAACCTTTCCCCATAGGATTAACTTTACCCTGTGTCTTCCCTTAATTCAAATCCCACTTTAGGATCTGAGTTTTGTATCTCAGCTATGATTTCGTCACTCACCTTTAAATATCCGCTTTCCAATCTAGCCTCCCTCCATCGTTATCCCTGCAAATCCTGTTCTGAGCTCCTGAGATTCCTCTATAGATTGACCTGAAGCCCACCCCCCTTCTCCCTTTTGTGACTCGGCCCAAACCTGACCGTTACCATACATACATCCCTTTCTGCTCAGTCTGGGTCCAGGCCCTCCCTGTGCATCTGAAGACATGGAGTTTGTGTCTGGATACCGGGACGAGTTCCTTGATTTCGCTGCCCTTCTCTTTGGCTGGTTCCGCAAGTTCGTGACAGAAAAGGGGACCATGGGAACCAACCTTGAGGGCCGATGGCGTCAACTGGAGGCTCAGATAAGGAGGCTGCCCCAAGACCCTGCCCTCTGGGTGCTCCACGTCTTACCAAACCGTAGTGTGGGCATCAGCCTGGGGCAAGGTGCTGAGCCAGGTCCTGGGCCAGGCCTGGGGGCTTCCCGGCTCTTGGGAGATGAGCCTCCACTCCACCTTAGAGACCTGAGTCCTTACGTCAGTTTTGTCAGCCTAGAGGATGGGGAGGAAGGGGAGGAGGAAGAAGATGAACAAGAGAATGGAAAGGAGAGCTCAGGCACTGAGAAGGCAGAACCACAGGAGGGTGGGGAGCCAGCCCCTCCAAGCAGGGAATTACCCCAAGAAGCAAAGCCACCAGCCGAGTCAGAGGTGACCCAGCAAGAGGCAAGCTGTGAGGATGGCTGCCGAGAAGACAGAGGAGAGGATGAGAGAGCTCCTGAAAAGAGGAAAGGACGGAGGAGTGGTGAGAACCCAGGGTGGCCCTGCCCTATCCCCTGTCCAGACACCTTTCTGAATTCCTCTCATGTCACTCAAACCCAATTAGGAGTCACAAAATATGTTGCCACAATGTGACTTTGTTTTTTAATTTGAATCAACATCTAAGCACTGTAAAGAATGAAAGTCCAGAGGCCTTGCATCTTAAGAAAAACCAGGGCTGGAGAGATGGCTCAGAGGTTAGGAGCATTGACTGCTCTTCCAGAGGTTCCAGGTTCAATCCCCAGCACCCACATGGTGGCTCATGACCACCTGTAACTCCCTTTCCAAGGGGATCCAACACCCGCTTCTGCCCTCTGCAGGCACTGCATGCATGCGATGTACATACATACTTGTGGAGAAAGTACCCATAGGCATAAAATAAAAATAAACCTAAAGACAGAAAAGTTCAGATTTTGATAAGGTGTCTATGTTTCTTACATTCTGGTCCCGTATAGCAGATGCCCCCTTTAGATGGGGACTCCCTCTTTTATTTAGTCCTTCTACTCATTGAAGTTGTCTGCCCCCCCCCAAGACATCTAAACTTGGTATATCTGACTATGACTATCTGCCCGTCTCTCTCACCCAAATTTTCCTTCTTTCTCCAGAGGCTGCTCCCCTGCACCTCTCCTGCCTTTTGCTGGTGACAGATGAGCATGGCACCATCTTGGGCATTGATCTGCTAATGGATGGAACCCAGGGGAGTGTAGGCCAGAGCCCAGGGACTGAGAATCTGGCTCCTCGGGCCTATGCTCTCCTTTGCCATAGCATGGCCTGCCCTATGGGCTCTGGAGACCCCCGAAAGCCCCGACAACTTACTGTGGGAGACGCCCACCTGCATCGGTACAGCTATCTATCAGAGAGTGGGAAAGTGTGGGGTCCGAACCCCTGATCCCTTTTAACCTGATGCCACATTTATCTCCATGCAGAGACCTGGAGAGCCTTGTCCCAAGGTTGGGTGTGAAGTTAGCAAAAACCCCAATGCGGACATGGGGTCCTCGGCCAGGCTTTACTTTCGCCTCTCTTCGGGCTCGAACTTGCCATGTTTGCCACAAACACAGCTTTGAAGTGAAGTTGACACCCTGGTGAGCACCTCCAAGGTTGGAGTCAAAAGAAGATTCTAACAGTTAGATAACCAAGTAGAAAGACCAGCCGGGACAATGTGTGTGTGTTGGGGGTCCCAGCAGACAGACACAGGGAGGGCCCGGGAGGTAGGAAGGGGTAGGAATGCAATATAAACAGGCTGTGTGGCATACCAGCAGATTACAGCCCACAGGATCTATGAAGATCCATAGGTGCTGATTACCCCTGTGTACCCAGCCCCCAGTGCAGTGCCGTCTTATACTGTGGAGAGGCTTGTCTCCAGGCTGATTGGCGCCGATGCCCAGATGATGTGAGTCACAGATTTTGGTGCCCGAGACTTGCCACTTTTATGGAGCGAGCAGGAGAACTGGCAAGTCTGCCTTTCACCTATACTGCAGGTACCATAAGAAGGTCAAAGTGGCAGGGACGGGATCCTGGGACCAGGTCTTTGGGACTGCATCCAGGGCTCAAAGAATGAGTGTTTGACTGACGTCTACTTCCTTGGAGTAAGAGCTGGTGCTGTGTATTTGGTATTAGGGATCAGATACAGAGCAGCTGAAGCAGAATGGCTGGATTCCCTTGGAGACACCAAGGCATTTGAGGGCATCAGTTCAAATGCTTGTTGCCCACCTCTGCCACTGTCAAATGTTTCACTTAAGCAAGGCATGGTAACACATTCCCAGCACTAGGGAGGCTGAGGCAGGAGGTCCTAATGTTCCAGGCCACCCTTGTCTCAAAAACAAGACTAAACAAGAGTTGGCCCCGATGAGGCATACCTGTAATTCTAGCATTTGGAAGGTGGAGACAGGAGGTGCAGGGGTTCAAAGCCATCCTCTGCTACATAGTGACTTTAAAGCCAGCCTGTGCTGTATTGAGACCCTGTCTCAAAACAAAACAAAACAAAAAAAAAACAAAAACAAACAAAAAATCCCTGTTCAAACCCAAGTTTCCTCATCTGTAAAAGAAGAATACTAGCAAATATAAAATCACATTTAATTATTTCAAGGGTTATGTAAGCTCTTGGTGCCTGGAACACGGTAGACACTCTGAAAAGAAAATTCCCTCCCTAGGTAGAAGGAGGCTCAAAGTCTGAGATAATAGAGGACAGCAGAAGTCCTGGGGCCATGACACCAAGCCCTCACTCCCCACTCCTTCTCCTGCAGAGGTGACCAGCGAAACCTTTAACAAGGAAGCTTTCCTGGCCTCTCGGGGGCTCACTCGTGGCTACTGGACCCAGCTCAGCATGCTAATTCCAGGGCCTGGTGCCCCCAGGACCCCCTGGGGCGGCACACCATCCCTCAGCCGCCTTCTCAACGGTACATGAGGCCTCTTGCCAGGAAGGTTGAGTGGCTGGGGGAGTGGACCAGGTCCCATTTAGCCATTCCATATACATACCAACCCTGTACTAACCCCATTAGGGCTATTTTAAGCCTTTCCACAGACCTCAAAGGAGTCATTTCTGCCTGATCAGTCCAATAACCCTGTCTCTAGGCTAACTTCAGTCCTGCTACATACAGCTTCAGGCCTTCTCCCAGGGTGCTGGGCTTTTCTGTGAGGAACAGGGAGAGGAGGCAGGTAGGGTTTACAGCCCCTAGGCACTGTTTCTCATCCACTCAGGTGACCCTTACCAGCTTCTGCAAGGAGATGGGCCTGCCTTGATGCCTCCAGTGCCCCTAGACCCACCTAGGAGCCTCTTTGGTGAGCTGCAGGGTCCTGGAAGAACTGGGAGTTGGGACATCGATCCTGGAGGGGGTGGCAGATAGAAACCTGGTGCCTGAGAAGGGGGTGGGGAAGACTTATTAGAGTTTGAGGCAGTCAAACTCTAATGGGATCAGGCCCCCCATTAAGACACTCTCCCCAGGTTCATGGCAGGATTACTACACATGGCGGGGTCTTAGCCTGGACTCCCCCATGGCTGTGCTTCTCACCTACCCGCTGACCGTTTACTATGTCATCACCCACCTGGTACCCCAGTCCTGTAAGGAGTGCAGACAGGATGGGAGGGTGGGGGTGGGGGGCTGGCAGTAAGGGAGCTTGTATCTTTAATGAGTGGACTTCTTACCAGTCCCTGAGCTCAACATCCAGAACAAGCAGTCGCTGAAGATCCACGTGGTGGAGGCTGGGAAGGAATTTGATCTTGTCATGGTGTTTTGGGTAAGTCCCCACTCAAAGAGTGTGGGTTGCAAAGGTGGAGGTGGTCATAGGGTAGGACCCTGAGCTGACCTTCTCTCTGTCTCTAAGGAGCTCTTGGTCCTTCTCCCACACGTGGCCCTGGAGTTACAGTTTGTGGGTGACAGCCTTCCGCCTGAGAGTGACCAGCAGCATTTTACTATGCAGAGGGTGAGAGTTAGAGAGGGGCTTGCTTCTCCAGCCCTGCCTCTGTTAGCCTGGTGGGACCCTCCCTTTCCCCTCCACCTTCCTCTGCTTTTTCTGGTGCTCCCATTACCCGGACTTCCAGTGGCTTCCCCACCCCACTCCTGGCCCACAGGATGGCCCTGAGGTTTCTGTGCGTCCTGGTTCTGGGGTATCAGCACGGCTCAGCTCTGGGACTAAGGAGAAGGGAGGGCGAAGGGATCTGCAAATCAGGGTGTCTACCCGGCCCTATCACCTGCTCCAGGGACCCAAGCCTGACCTGGTTATTGGTAAGAGCCTGGGGCTCAAGGACAGGGATCTGGGGAAAGTAAAAGAAGGACACCGTGGACACCAGTGTCCTCCTCTCTTGGCAGGATTTAACTCTGGCTTTGGTCTCAAGGACACATGGCTGAGCTCTCTGCCCCGATTACAGGTGGATAATCTCACCTACCCAGTTTCTTTCCTTCTGTAAAGGACTGGGATCGCCCACCCCTCAATTGCTCCACAGACTTGGGGAGTACCTCTCCAGCATCTTGGTCTCTTCTGGGGCTTTATTTATCTGGGAGGGTGCGGCTTGGGATATATCTGGGCGAAGGAGCCTCCCAGGGAGTGTCTGAGGGCCTACCCAAACCTCAGTCTCTCCGAGTGCCAGCTTTCTTCACTGAGAGCAGTGAGTATGGCTGTGTGATGGACGATCAGACCATGGCGGTGGCCACAGGAGGGGGCACCAGCTCGCCACAGCCCAATCCCTTCCGTTCCCCATTCCGCCTCAGAGCTGCTGACAACTGCATGCCGTGGTAAGGGTCCATGGCTGCCTATTGCTCTCCTGACCCGCGATTTATATACTCTGTAACCTAAAAGGTCTCTGTACACCTGGGACTCACTTCGCCCCAGCCTTACAAGTCTCCATCCTTATTTCTCTCCTTGCTGGTTTGGACAACCTCCAACTCAAACAACCTTTTAGATCCTTCTCACATCTCTCAACTCCTCTCCCTACTCCTTTTGCTGTTGTTTTTGTTTTCCCAGACAGGGTTTCTCTGTATTGTTTTGGAGCCTGTCCTGGAACTCTCTCTGTAGACCAGGCTGGCCTTCTTTGTTTTTTTCTGAGGATCGAACTCAGGGGTCAGGCTGAGCAGCCCTAGCACCACAACCACCACTTTGTTCTTTACTGCACCTAGCCCTAAGTCTTTGCGTGCCCTAGCCTCGCCTGCTAGGAGGCCAGGTCCTGCGTCTGACCACGCTCTCGCTGCAGGTACTGCAACGCCTTCATCTTCCATTTGGTCTACAAGCCTGCCCAAGGCGGCCCGGTTCGCTCAGCCCCCGGCCCTGCACCTCGACCCCCAACTCCGGCTGCTCCTCCTGTCCCCGCTCGAAGGCGCCGAGGAGAAAAGAAAGCTGCGCGCGGGCCCCGCCGCCGCAGATGAGTGCGGAGTTGGCAGCCTGGCAGCCGTCCACTCTCTGCCCAAGCATGCTTCCTAAAGGAAAACACTCGAAGGCCCAGGGAGGACTGAATGTCAGGACACAAAAGGTTAAATAAAATTCCTTGTTTGAAATCTCTGTTATTGACCCTTTGACGTCACCCACATGATTGGTTCACTATATGGGAACGAAGAGAAGGATTCAGGGGTGACTTTCTCCGTGCCCCTTTCACTCTGCTCTCTAACTTGGGTGGGGAGTGGGTTGTACAGCATCCCCTGGTAATCCCAAAATCCTCTCCCAGTTTATATGTTGATAAGAAGTTTCCAGCCTGCTAACATCTGGGTCTCCTGCCAAGACAGTGAGAGACCAAACAACAGAAAGTGGGTGGCTTCCCGTCACTGGACTGGGAAGCAAACAGCCTCCTTGGGACACAATTCACACTTGGTTTAGAGTAAATGAAGAGGCTCAGGGGGCAAACTCTACCTTCCCTCATTTTCGCAATCCCACACATCCAGAACCTAGTCTTCCCTGCCAACGTCCCTTCAGGGACCTCTCTTTCTTAGCCCCTCACCCTGCCTACCCAGCACCAGTGTAGGTTGGAAGTGAGGTTTGCTAGCTAGAAATAGGAAAGCAGTAATAACTGCATGGGAACCAGAGGCTGATGTGATTGGTGAGCTGTGTTACAACAGAACCATGTAAACCTAGCCTGGCTTTTCATGGATTCTCCAAGCCAGTCAAGAGCACTGGTAACTGTCCTTTGTGTCAATATAATGGTATTTCCAGAGGTCAGCAAGATGGCTCATCAGGTAAAGGCACCAGCTTGCCAAACCTAATAAAACCTGAGTTCATTCCCCAAGACCCACCTGGAAGGAGAGAAGCAGTTCCTGCTAGCTGCACCTCACAGGTGCAGGCACAGGCACATAAATACACACCGTATACATAAATAAGTTTTAAAGTCACAGGCACATGCAAACACAGTATATCCATAAATTGATAAGTTTTTAATGTTAGAAAAAATGACATCTCCATGTCATTAGCTTTGCAGAGCTGCTAAAGGAACTCCCCAAGCCAAGTGTGATGGCTTATCCTGCAATTCCAGCACTCAAGACTGTAACATAGCAGGACTGCCTTCAATTCAAGGACAATTTATGCTACAGACTAAAAACAATGTGCCTGGAGGTGGTTTTCTCCTTCCACCATGTGAGTCCTAGGAAAGGAACTCAGATGTCAGGCTTGGGGGGAAGCACCTTTAGTTAAGGAGCCATCTCACCAACCCCAGTAATTTCTTAATATAATGTCCTGCTCACATTAAAACTGGCGTTGGTGGCACACGCCTTTAATCCCAGCACTCGGGAGGCAGAGGCAGGCAGATGTCTGAGAGTTCGAGACTAGCCTGGCCTACAAGAGCTAGTTGCAGAACAGCCTCCAAAGCCACAGAAAAAGCCTGTCTTGAAAAACCAAAAAAAAAAAAAAGGTTTGGAGAGATGGCTCAGAGGTTAAGAGCACCGACTGTTCTTCCAGAGGTCCTGAGTTGAATTCCCAGTAACCACATAGTGGCTCACAACCATCTGTTATGAGATCTGGTGCCCTCTTCTGGTGTGCAGATATACATGAAAGTAGAATGTTGTATACATAATAAATAAATAAATAAATCTTTAAAAAAAAAAAACAAACTCCTCCAGTTATCTCAAATATGCCTTTAAAGTTGGTTTGTTCTGATCAAGCAATAATGAGAGCTGGTATAATGGCAGACAGTTGTAATCCTAACATCTGGGAAACTGAGGCAAGAGGATCTCCACAAATTCTAGGCCAACCTGAACGATAAAGTAAGACCTCACCAAAAGGATGATAGAGGGGGGCTGGAGAGATGACTCAGGAGTTAAGAGATATTGTTGCACTTGCAAAGGACCCAGGTTCCATTCCTACATGGTAGCTCAGCTCACAACTGGTAACTCCAGTAGGAGGGCATCTGATGCCTCCATCTTCCCACCTCCCTGGGCACCAAGCACGCAAGTATGCACATGCAGGCAAAGCATGTACACACATAAAATAAAATGAATGATTCTAATTTTTAAACTTTTTTTAAAGAGAAGGAGAGGACTGAGATTGGCACACTGCCTTTAATTCTGCCTCTTCAAGTCTGTATTATTCTTTAACAGACCTCTGCCTCCTCTCTCATTTTTTCACACCACTTATCTTCAACG
This sequence comes from Cricetulus griseus, assembly GCF_003668045.3. Lineage (NCBI taxonomy): Eukaryota > Metazoa > Chordata > Mammalia > Rodentia > Cricetidae > Cricetulus > Cricetulus griseus. Next base: position 84,272,504 of record NC_048600.1, read on the forward strand.
AGAACCTAAATGAGTCAGCTTGTTCCCTAGAATGTTCCTGGTTCTGAAACTGGCTGACTGCTTCCTTGGGGTGTATTTGTCCTTTATTCATGTGTTTAATTTCCATAGAGAGTCCATTAGATCTAGATGATTGACTGTGTTTTCATGTCATCCTTGTCAGCCTCAGCCAGCTAAACTCATGACTTCTGGTTCCTCTGTCCCCTCGAGCCAGACACCTCTAAATAACAATATGCATTCTGTCATTATGGAATTACCCATTTTCTTGCTCAATGACTATTTCACTTCCTTAGGGAGAATGAGGCATTTCCTGCTTCATACTTGAAAGCTAGACAGTCACATCTCCCAAGCCCTGAAAACACCTTTTATTTCTGCTTTCTCACACTCATGATTCCTCGTCTACCCTTTCGGTTACACACCGACAAAGGGTGGGCGCTACATCTGTCTCTAGAGGTCTGGTGGGGGCTCAGGCCTAGGAACTTATTATGCTGTTTATCTAATTACTCCCCCACACTCATGCTTCCCACTCTCTCTCCTTATCTCAGCCAGAGAGGAGAAGCTTGGTTTCCGGGTGAGCTGAAGAGAAACAAAATGTTTCAGTGCTCCTTCCCCAGCCAAAAATAACCTCCAAATTCCTGGCCAAAAAAAAAAAAAAGTAGGAAAAGATACGCTATCTTCAAGTCATGGGATTGCCAAAGATTTCTTCATTAACTTTGTTCCACTGAACCATTCACTTTTTTCCTAAGAACAGACAGTACTTTTGTAATAAACATGTTGAATAGCTAGGCAGCATTTGGGAGACAGAGGCCGGCAGATCTCTATGAGTTCAGGGACAACCTGGTCTACAGAGCAGGTTGAGAGCAGCCAGGACCACACAGAGAAACTCTGCCTCAAAAAACAAAACAAAAAAGTTTCATATGCAAACTGCTTCTTTATGAATTTGATCCCCCCTGAGCTTGGTTTCATACCTGTTATGGCATAAACTGAGAAGACCAAAGCCAGAGAACCTCTCATTCAAAGCCAGGTCCTGAGACTCTTTCTAAGAAAACAGAAAACAGAGAGAAAGAAAGAAAAGAAGAGAAGGAGGGAAGGAAGGTAAAGAATAAACAAAACCAGGAAAAGAATACTTCATAATTTTTAAATTATGTGAACTTCAAGTTAGAGTGTCCATAAATCTATGTTGAATCAGAGCCATAAGCACCGCTTTGCATATTTCCTGATGTTTAGGACACAAATGTGGACTTTGACTATCCTACCTGTGCTGTGATTTGATGTCAAATGTCTCCCTGAAAGTCTCAGCTACCAGACAATGGGCTTTTTGGAAGCAATCGGGTGGTGAGAGTTCTGACTTAATCAATGAATTCTTTAATGGATTCTTGTTACTGAATTATTGCCAGGTGGTGGGAAGTAGGAGACAGGGCTTTATTGGAGAAGGCAGGTCCTTGGAGGCATGTCTGTAGGCTGCTGTGTTCCCAGCCTCCCCCCCCCCACCTCCTTCTCCTGTCTCTTTTTGCTTCCTGGTTCCTTTGAAGTAAGGAGCTAGGGTCCATAGGCCCTCTCAGCCAGGAAGATCTACCTCATTTCAAGCCCAAGCCATGAAGACACAGCTCTGATACAGAAACCTGTGACAAACGACAATAAATCCTTTCCCAAGCTGCTTACTTGGGTGTTTTATGAGGCAATGAAGTCTACTATGATTTACAATAAGAACCCTATGACTACAAATGCTGAAATACTAACATGCCTTTTGTAGAAAACATGTGCCAGCCTATACTAGGGTAGGATTTTGACAAATGTGTGTTTGAGACATTTTGCGTGAATCACAAATCCAATTAGTTGGTCTCAAAACACAGCCTCAGCAGGGCATGGTGGCATACACCAGTAGTTCTCATGTTTGGGAGGTGATAGTAGGACAATCAGGAGCCCAAGGTACAGACAACTTGAGGCTAGCTTGGGCTACATGAATATATATATATATATATATATATATAATATATATATATATATTATTGATTTTGAAACAGGGTTTCTGTGTGTAACCCTAGCTGTCCTGGAACTCACTCTGTAAAACCAGGCTGGTCTGAAACTCACAGATCTGCCTGTCTCTGCCTCCCAAGTTCTGGCATTAAAAGCATGTACCAACACAGCTGACTAAGACGTTTGTTTTAGAAAAAGAAAAAGCTTTTAAAATGAAAGAGTCTAATGAAATAGAATAAAATGAAGTATCGATGTGTGTTATATGTAGTACTAGTAAATATTATTCTGGTTCACCTGCACGTGCAACATATGCTTATACATATGTGTGTGCACTGCACTGTGATATAAAATGTTATCTCTTACTATAGGCCATGGCCTAAAGGAAAGAAACAAGAAAAGTCACAATACGGTGTGAGAATGAAATAACTATACTCTTTGGAGAGTGTAGAGAAAGCACCAAGACAACCTCTGGCTGGTCAGGCAAGACTTCCAGGAAGAACTGCATTCTTCAGCAGTGACCTGAGGATACTCGAGAGTTCACCAGGGAAAGGGGAGACACATGGCAGCTATAATAGCATGTGGAAAGGTCCTAGGGCCAAAGGAAAAGTAGGCAAGGCACTTGGGACAAACGACAAGAAGTTCAATCTGATCGAAGTTTAAAATCAGACACAGCCCCTCTCTCTCTTTCTCTCAGAGTCTCAACTGTATAACCCCAGGATGGCCTTGAACTGTGGGTCTTCCTGCCTTAGCCTCTAGAGTACAGAGACTACAAGTAGGTACCACCATGCCAGGCTACCCCAGCACCATTCTTTATCACAGTTATTTTTTTTTTCTTTAGGCATTTATCATTCTTTATTTCATTCATTTGCTCATTTACTATTTACCATATGCACACTGAAACTATTAAAAATAACATCCGTGAAAAAGGAGAACATATTTGAAAAGTACATTTTGATTATATTTATTTGCATGCATGAATGTGTGTGCATCACAGTGCATATTAAAAAGGTCACGAGATAACTTGCAGAGCTGGTTCTCTCCTCCCTGCTGGGTCTCGGAGATCAAACTCATGTTGTCAGCCTTGGTGGTAACTACTTTTACCCAATGAGCCTTCTCACTGACCCAAAGGGGACATCTTGTTTACAACCAGGACTTAGCAAAGTGCCTAGGATATCACAGTCATTCAACAATTACTACAGGATTTTAGAACGATATTTCTATTCTATTGGAGTGGAATAGGAGATGTAGATCAATTGGTACCGTGTTTGCCTAGCTTGTGCAAAGATCTGGGATAATTGCCCAGCACCACATACAGCCATGCCTGGTGGTGCATACCTGTAAACTCAGCACTTGAGAGGTGGAAACAGGATTCTGGTTTCTGTGTGTAACCCTGTTTCAGATCATCCTCTGCTACACTGCAAGGCCAGACCAGATATGTGAGATCATGTCCCCAAATAATAATAATTAATAATAATAATAACAACAAAATAAAAGACCACAAGGAGAACTAGAGAAGACAGAGACAGACCTTTGGGCTAAAGAAGAGATAGAGACAATGGATGTGATCAGCGTTGGAGGGAAGTGAAGAGAGCAGACAGATAATGGAGAGTGGATTGAAGAGAGTACTTATCCGCCACAACCAGGACACAGTAAGAGTGCGGAACACTGCTAGCTAAAAAGGGTGAAGGAGAAAGACAATTTGTGCTGGCACTTGAGGTACTTGTGGGGCATTCTGGGGAAGATTATGACCAGTGATGCCCAAGATCAACTCACATGACTAGGAGAATAGATGAAAGCTCCTAACGGGACTGAGGAATGGCCTGAAAGCCACAAGAGCTAGGAATGTGGCTCAGCAGTGGAGACCTTGCCTAGCATGCCAAGGTTTTGGATAGGATCTCCATCAGTGAGAAAAAAAAAATGAAAAAGGAGATTTCAGACGGAAGGCAAAATGTAAGAGTATTGAGAGGAAGAGGAGACAGAAAGATAGGCCAAGAGAGAGAACCAGAAAATCAAGAGAGGCCAGAAACAGGAAGTGAATCAGCCAATGCTCGGGCCAGGTAGGATGAAATGGAAAGGGGACCGCAGTTCTTGGCAGCGGACTGACATTCCATGGAGTGGTGGCGTCAGGCTGGAGATTGAGTGGAGGTGGAGGGAGGGTGTGTGGGAGCCATTCTCCAGGACCCTAACTTCCTCTGCTCCTCTTCATGACCTGCCACCTCTGCTTCTTCCTAAGAGACACAGATGAAGCTACTAGGAAGGAAAATGTGCTCATTTTACTTTTAAAATGTCTTCATCTTTCAGTCTAGCACTTCCTATGCATTTTATAGTTAAATGTGCATATATTTCCAATTGTATGTATTTATTTGTGGATTTTGTTTTGTTTTATTTTTGGTTTTGGTTTCGGGTTTTCGAGACAGGGCTTCTCTGTATAACAACTCTGGCAGTCCTTGTTATTCTTTTGCTTAAATTAGAAATTTGAGAGAGAAATGGACTATGGAGAGTACATTAACCAGTTTATTATAGGGCGGAAGAGTGAGAGGGGGAAGAGAGAAAAAATGGAAGAACAGAGCAGGGCAGAGAGTAAGAGAGAAGACAGGTCGACCGCCAGAAAAAGAGAAAATAATGCTGCGGGTTTAAAAGGGGGAGCTCGCGCATACCCTCTGAGTCCCTACACAGCCCCATAATGAGTGACATAGCCATGGCGAGCCACGCAACACAGGGCCCTTTCAGCTGCCTGGGTATCTGCCTGAACCTTTCAGTCCTGGAACTCACTTTGTAGACCAGGTTGTCTTTAAACTCAGAGATCCGCCTGCCTCTGCCTCCCTCCCGAGTGCTGGGATTAAAGGCGTGCGCCACCACTTTTATTCTTTTGAGCTTCAGCTGCTGATACAAAGAAAGGAAGCTACTGATGGACAACCTACTTGGAGTTTATTTACCAGAAGGGGGGGAGGCAGCGCGCGGATGGAGCTGGGTTGCAGCCAACCCAAGAGGAGCCAAAGAGAGAGAAAGAGGGAAGGCTGGACCTTTTAAAGGGAAGGCTGCACATGCGCACTGGGGTTTCGCACATGCGCAGAGTCCTCACGAAGGCCGTAAGTCGTGGCGTTAGGGGAGCGGGGTCATCCAGGTGTATTGTTCTTACAACCAACACCCAGTTTATTGTTGCTGTTTTGATAGAGGTTCTTACTATTTAGCTCCAGCTGGCTTGAAGATTACTATGTAGCTGAGGCTGGCCTCAAACTCTCAGTAATTGTCCTGCCTCAGCCTCCTGAGTGCTGTGATTATGTGCATGAGCCACCATGTCCAGCCCACTTTTTAATTTTTTTAATTGATATATAATTACAACTATTTGCCCAGTAAAATGTGCAATGACAAATCAGGGCAACTGGTGTCATCTCAAACTTCTATCACTTTGTGTCAGTAACATCCAGAATCCTTTGTGTGGCTGCTTTGAGGCACACAGTAAACTGCCCACCACACCCCGTGTATAGGGAACATTCTCCAAACGCACCCTATCCACTGACCACCCTCAAGGAGAATAGAAATGACCCTCAGCCCCAGTCTTCAGAAAAAATCACTGTGGCTATTTAGTTGTTTTTGTGGACACTTTTCACCAGAATGTAGTGTTGGGTTTGTTTCAAACAAAAATTTAATCATGCTGTGTGTAACTCTAATTGCTTTGTAATTTTTATTACATTCATTAGTTAATTTGTGTGGGGGCACCTGTTTGCGCTGTGGTTCACTTGAGGAGGCTAGAGAATATCTTGCTGGTATAAAAATAAGGTCATCAGGCTTGACAGCAAGCCCTCTTTGCTGAGCCAGCCCTGAACTTCCTTCTTTTTTTTTTTTTTTTTTTTTTTTTTTGCTTTTTGAGACAGGGTTTCTCTGTATTACTTTGGAGGCCATCCTGGAACTAGCTCTGTAGACCAGCCCGGCCTCGAACTCAGAAATCCGTCTGCCTCTGCCTCCCGAGTGCTGGGATTAAATGTTCGGGCCACCATCGCCCAGCTGAACTTCCTTTTTGATTTTCAGTTTATTATGGCCAGTTTTTAAAGGCTTCAAGCAGCCTCTTCTCAGGGTTGACTGTACACTAAGATCACAATATAACAGTTGGACATGTGGGCAATTCCAAATTTTCTCGAGGATAAGTGAAGGATGAAGGAAAAGTTTGCTATCAAACCGGATCTAAGACAGTCTGGGCCTGGCTGCTGAGTGAGGAATTGCTATCTCTACTTTGCATGGAGTTTCTGATCAAGGAAGAAAACTTTTTATAGACAGCTGGTAACTGTGGGATGGGGGTGGGCGGCACTATGAGTCAGTCCCAGCCCAGCCTTTCTGCCTCAGGCCTGGGACCCAGGAGAGAGGAACCATAAGCAGAAATCTAAGGAGCCACTGAAAACAACCACTGTAGAGACAACAGGGTTTTCACTTTGGGGGACTCACGGGGTGGCTCTCACCAGTCTCCAATTCTTCAGGCTCTTTAATCTAAGCATTCCCTATCTGCACCATGTATCACCCTCATCTTATCCTTACATCTCAGATAAACCAGTTGACATCCCTTTGTCTTTTGCTACAAACCTTTTTTACATATACTACTTTGTTGGTGGTTTTTTGTTTTTGTTTTTGGGACAGGGTTTCTCTGTAGTTTTGGAGCCTGTCCTGGAACTTGCTCTGTCGACCAGTCTGGCCTCAAACTCACAGAGATCTGCCTGCCTCTGCCTCCTGAGTGCTGGGATTAAAGGCATGCACCACCAACACCTGGCCTTTAAGTACTATTTGTTTGAAACAAGGTTTCATGTATTCCAGTGTGACCTCTAACTCACTGTGTAGCTAAGAATGGTCTTGAACTCCGGATCTTCCTGATTCCATTTCCAAAATGCTAGGATTAGGGAATGAGCCATACCCAGCTCTGTGCACACTTAGTTCTTCTCTTTCATTTTACTTGACTATAACACTGCAAGCTGAGCCAGGCATAGTGGTACACACCTTTTGTCCCAGTACTCAGGCAGATCTCTGAGTTCAAGGTCAGCCTGATCTACAGAGCAAGTGCCAGGATAGGCTCCAAAGCTACACAGAGAAACCCTGTCTCGGAAAAACAAAAACAAACGAGAGAGAGAGAGAGAGAGAGAGAGAGAGAGAGAGAGAGAGAGACTTACTGGGAGGGAGGAATCAGGAAAGTAGCTGCCTCTGCCTCTGCCTCTGCCTCTGCCAGAGTGGAAAAGGCAGCGGCTAACAGAACAGGCACAGGTTTTATATAGGGCTTCTTTGGGGCAGGGTTTTCCTGGGAGAAGATTTTCTGGGTGGAGATTGGTCAGATTTCAGTCCATTGAGCTCAGATTGGCTAGACCTCATGCTCAGGGATTGATTGGTTTTCTGCTCAGGGTCAGGGTCAGATTTGGCTCTGGTTTCAGAGCCAAAGTGTGTTTCTTTCACTAGCCCTTTTTAGCCTTTTGGCTCTAATTTCATGACCCGTCCAGCAGGCCAGGTTATTTGTGGGTCTCGAGGAGGTATCACCTAAGGGGTCAATGGGGGGGAGAGAGAAAAGGAGACCAAGCGGCGCAAGAAAGGACAAGAGTCCGTCTGTGCAATGTCAAGGTCTCGATTTATTGGGGCTTAGAGTGGGCTTAAATAGCCCTGCAACAATAGAATTGGGGGGAATAATAGAAGGAACATCAGGTATTTGCTGGGACTGGAACATTCTTCTTGTCAGCCGGAACATCTAGTGGTCTTCCTTGGAACAGCAAACAGAAAAGCTCCAGATCCTTTCTCAGAACAGAAGCAGTTAGCAGTTCCGCTTGGCCAAACCGTATCTAATTACAGGTTACAGGAGGCTCACAGAGCTGGCTTTAAGCCGCAAACTTAAAGGTCATTAAAAGTCTTACAAAGGTGGGCTTTAAGCCGCATAGTTTTGGGCCCACGGCCCCTTACAATTTCAGGGCCAGAGCATATTTATTTCACTGGCTCTGATTCTAGGGCCAAAGTGGGCTTCTTTGGCTGGCGCTTTTTCCCTACAATGAGTCTTCCAGAAGGTGGATGGCAAGAACCAACTCCTGAAGTTTGTCCTCTGAGCTCCCCACTCATGCAGAGTAGCACAGGCATATCCCCCAATACACACACTAGATAAATAAACATATTTAAAACAAAACAAAATCCTGTGAAATTTGACTAAATCAAATTCAATTAATGATATTTTTCCTTTTTCCTTCTTTCTTTCTTTCTTTTTTTTTTTTTTTTCGAGACAGGGTTTCTTTGTAGCTCTGGAGGCTGTCCTGGAACTCACTCAGTAGACCAGGTAGGCCTCGAACTCACAGAGATCCACCTGTCTCTGCCTCCCAAGTGCTGGAATTACAGGCCTGCACCACCACCGCCTGGCTTCCTTTTTCTTTTTTAAAGAATATTTTTATTTATACTTTGACGACATCATGCATGATACAAGAACCTATCTTGCTCATATCCACTCCCATTTCCTCCTGTTCTTTCCAGATCCACCCCCAACACATCCTCTTCCAGTTTCCACGCCCCTCCCCCTTTAATGCAACCCATTGAATCCAACTAGTTCTGCCTAAATGGCATGGATATGGGGCCATCTACCAGAACCAGTCAGGAACAAGCCTCGTGAGCCTCTTAGGACCTCTTAGAACCACTTAGGAAGGGGCCTCAGAGCCTCTCCCAATCAGAATCAGTTATGAACGGGGCCTCAGAGCCTCTCCCAATCAGAACCAGTCAGGAGCAGGGCCTGCGTGCCTCTGCCAATCAGAACCAGTTATGAATAGGATCCCACGAGCCTCTCCCAATCAGAACCAGTCAGGAGCGGGCCTCACGAGCCTCTCCCAATCGGAACCACTCAGGAACAGGGCCTCGTGAACTTCTCCCCCAGCAGAAGCAGTCAGGAGCAGAGCCCTATGTACCTCTCCCAATCAGTGCTGGAATGTTGCAAGACCATAGCTGCAGTGAATTCATGAGTGCAATGGCCGTATCATGTCCAGAGGATAGCACTTCACAGTACTCTCTCACCCTCTGCATCTTACACTGTTTCTACCCCCATTTCCTTGACATTCCCTGAGCCTTGGGATAGGTACTACAAATGTCTTATTTAGGACTGATCGTTCCCAGCCACTCTCAGCACTTTGACCAGTCATGCGTCTTCGTTAACCACTGCCCACTGCAAAAAGCAGCTTCTTTGACCAAGGCTGAGAGCCACACTAACCCATGGGTATAAGCATAGCTAGAAGACAGTTTGGTAACATGCCCGTTTAACAAAACCACAGTACTAGGTACCCCTCTAGGGCCTGTGACCTCCCCAGCCATGCATGGGCTTTTGACCAGGTTTACAGTACCGGGCATGAATTCCCTCCTGTGGAATAAGCCTCAAATCCTATCAGAAAATAGTTGACTACCCCTATACTGTCCACAACACTATTTCATGTACATTTCCTCTGTCAGGTTGATACTGTAGCTTACAAGGTCTACCACTGAGTAAGACTATGGATTGTCTTTTCTCCCCTAACAGCCTACACAGCCACTTCCAGCACTATAAAACAAGCCAGCAGGGAATAAGTTCGAAGATCAATGACAGGTTGATTTCTCTATGTCCTGAAATCACAGTAGGTTGTGTCTTCATTAATAGGGTCTTCCTATCTAGTTATGGTGGGCAAACCAAGAGGAATAGAATACCAATAGCCTATGTTACTCTGGGGGCCTTGAGGCGTCCCTGACCAATAACTTATAGACAAGTATCTCATGCCTAGCACTGAGGCTTTGTTTAATAGAGCATGCCCATTGTCCATTACATAGTTTTAAATGATTTATTCATTTATCGTATGCGTATTATAGGTTTGCTTCAGGTTGGTTTTCTGCTCAGAGTCAAGGGCAGATTTGGCTCTGGTTTCAGGTATGTATGTGTCTGGCATGCATGTCTCCCTGGAACTGGAGTTGTAGGTGGTTGTGAGCCACCATGTGAGTACTGAGAAACAAATCCAGGCTTTCTGCAAGAGCAGTAAGTGCTCTGAGCTGGTAAGGCATCTCCCCACCCCCCCTATTTTAATTATATTTTAAAATTAGCTTCACAAGTAGTGGATTTCCATAGGGCTTTTTCACATATCACTAGTTTTGTCCAGCATCTCCTCTTCCTCTATGCCATCCCTCAACCACCATGCTTAAACCTTTATCCCCCTTTAATCCTTCCCTCTACTTTCACATATATGCTCCATTGTCCCTTCTCTTCAACTCTCCCTCCCACCCCAGAGGTACTTCCTGGCTTCCTGAGCTCTACAAACAATCCAAAGTCAAACATACAAATTTAAAAATTTGAAGCTAGCAGTTGCATATAAGAGAGAGCATACGATGTTTGTCTTTCTGGGCCAGTATAATTTCTTCTAGTTCCATCCATTTTCCTGCAGATTTCATCTTTATTTAATTTTATTTAGACACGTGTGTGTATCCCTGTGTGAGTACACCACCTGCAGGTGCCTGGGAGACCAGAGAGGGTGTTGGGCCCCCAGAACAGTTGTGGATGGTCAACATAACACTTGGGATGGAAGCTGGGTTATCTACAAGTGCTGCAAACACTCTTTACTCATGAGTAATTTGGTGTCACGGGGAGCCCTAGGTGCACCGGCTGGTGAAAGTTAACTAGGGGAATGGGTGGTTGAGAGACCATCACACATGGTGGAGGAAGACTTCCCACTGTGAATGTTTTGGAGTCACCCACAGCTCCTCTAGGCAACCAATAAACTCATTGGTTCTCCAAGTTGAACTTTGGTGAAATTATACTTTGTCTTGTCACTGGGTCTTTAGGAGGAAGAGGTGGGTGTTTTTAGAATCTCCACAGAGAAAGAATTCTCACAGTGTTGGGGTATTCAGCAGGATATGACAAAACCAGCGGTGAATTTGGGGTTAGCAATGGTGTTGTCCCCGCTATGGATAACGAGGCAGATAGATGAAGCTGGTACCAGACTTAGGATCACAGCCCGTGCTCCACTGAGGCACCTGAGCCCAACAAACCAATTGAATCAGCCAAATTAATAGTAAAAATGTGGCTACACCAGAAGAGGGACAAAGAGATCCAGTGACACCCCACCCCACTCACGCTCCTACCCAACCCCCCAAGTCTATCGTCTAGGTTCCAAGGGGAAGGTTTAAAAAGCTGAGAGATTCCCATAACTAAGCAGTCCAGCCAAGTTTCAACTCTGTTCACTCCTGTCACAGTTGTGAGTCTGTCCTACAAAGTCACTGACAAGAGGCACATCTTTCTCCTGGAGAAATTTCCTTCTTTGGCTGGAAGTTCTTCCTCTGGCTGCTCTTGGGGCTTCAGGCTTTCCTTCTGCAGCAAGAGATTTCAGGTATGTATGTGTCATCTGTCAGCCAAAGATCTACTCATTCTGTCTGTCCTGCAGGATGCATTTGCCACTCGATTTTGAAGGGCCATATGCCTGTGTCAAAGTCCGTAGTTTGGGGAGGGTCTCTAAATGTGCTGACCTTGCTTTTTGGCTTCTGGATAACTGTTCTTGCTAACTCAAGTGTGTCAACCCAGGATGTGGGTTTTTTATTTATTATTATTGTTGTTGTTTTGTTTTTTGAGACAAGGTTTCTCTATATCTTTGGAGCCTGTCCAGAACTCACTCTGTAGACCACACTGGCCTAGAACTCATAGAGATCCACCTGCCTCTGCCTCTCAAGTGCTAGGATTAAAGGTGTGCCCCACCACCCGGCTCAGGATGTAGTTTTTGTGCTTAAAATCCCAATCTGAAAAAGGTTCAGGACTGCTCTGGGGTTCCGAACAACCATTTGTACTCAGTCACCAGACGGGTAATAAAGACATTCTTATTGACTTGGGCCCTCTTCTCTGCTGGACACCTCACAACATCTGAAACAGTCCAAGGAGGAGCCAAAGCCTGAACATGTTAGTTAGTGTCCTAAAGACCATTTCTGCATACTTTCTTGGCTTTTAGTTACTTTTGGAAGGGCTGACACAGGTGACTTCATCTTGGTGGCTTTAGACAGTGTTTCCTCACAAAGCCTAGGCTGCTTTTAAACTTGTGATCAGTTTCCTAAGAGTTGAAATTACAGGCAAGCACTTCAATTCCAGCAACTCCCACCCTTAACTCTGAAGACATCATATTGATGATTAATTGTTTGCTCATTTGCGTACCATTGTCCTATGTCCCAAGGGTGAAGTTTGTCCATTTTAATCTGATTTGATCCTATATTAGGGGGTGAAAAGTGACAAATGTCAGGGAGTTTGTGCCAATAAATCCTTTATGGTCACTTCAAGCAGTTATGAGGTGGAGAAGTGTCCCTTAGGTCAGTCAATTCTGTCTGTTCTGCACACTGTGAGAAGCAGTTGTTTATTTGTTTATTTTACCAAAGGTTGTTAGCCAGCAAGAACTCGTATCTCCAGAATTTACCCCCTCCTCTTTGTGCCTATTTGGCAGTCAGGGTAGATTGTGAAGCGAGTGCCCACCAATGTGATAAGACACATCTATTTCACCACCTACTTCAAGGATAAAAGACCCTTTGTGTTGCTCTCCTGGGATTCTGGCCCACTCTTTTACCAAAACATTCCATTTGTTGTGTTCGTTTGTTGAAAAAGTATTTATCCAGAATGTCAAATTAAGTACAGGCTTACACTCAACACCTATTTTGTTTGTTTGTTCATTCGTTTTGAGACAGGGTCTTTCAATGTGGCTCTAGCTGTCCTAGAGCTTGCCGTGTGACCCAAGCTGGCCTCAAAATCTCAGAGATCTGCCTGCTTCACTTCCTGAGTACTGAGATTAAAGGCATGTGCCATCATATCCGTCTCTCCACCTTGTTTTCAGAGACAAGTTCTCAAGCTCTTTGATTCATCCAGGCTGCTAGCCAACAGTTCCCGGGATCCACCTGTCTCTGCCTGCCTAGTACTGGGATTATAGACCCACCCTGAAGTACCTGACATTTACATGAACACATGTAAAGTACCTGACATTACATGGCATCTAAACATAGCTTCTTATGTTTACACAGCAGGCTCTTTACCCATTGAACCTGGCTCCTTCTTATGTTTTATTTGAGCTGGGGTCTTATGCAGCCCAGGATCTCCTCAGACTCACTCACTATGAAGATGGTGTTGACCTAGTCCTTCTGCCTCTACCTTCTGAGTGCTATGCCACCATACTTAGCCACTCACAGAGACTCTCAAAATCTGTGTGCTGTTTTTTTTCCTTTGTCTGACAAACACTAATAAAATTAAGCTGTAATTTCCTACTGCCATTATGTTTCTGACACTTCCCAGTATATTTTTTATTTCAAAACAATATGATTTAATGTCTAAAAGTGGGCTCTTGTATCACCATTATAAATATATTCAATATTAATATAAAATGCCTATTTAACAAAACACTGTAAGATATGGTTTAATTTTTTATTTATTATTATAATCTCTTTTTATAATAATTTTTATTTAGAAATTCTAATCTCAAAAAAAAAAAGAAATTCTAATCTCTTGAGTAAGCAACAGACAGTAAAATTCAAAAGATAAAAGTGAGGGCTATTTCAGAGCATGGGCATAGTGGCTTACACCTTCAGTGCCAGTGCGTGGGAGGCAGAGGCAGGAAGATCTCTTTGAGTTCAAGGCCAACTTGGTCTACAGAGAGTCCCAGACCACCCAAGGCTACGTAGAGAGAACTTGTACCAGAAAGTGAAAGAAAAAAAAGTGAGGGCTGGGGGTGTAGCTCAATAATAGAATGCTTTCCTATCATACACTAGGTCATGGACTCAGTCCCCAGCAACACACGCGCATAACAAATAAACAAAAAATGGTGTTGGCTGTGTATCTCAGTTGATAGAGTGTTTACCTAGAATGCAGGAAGCCCTGTGTTCACTCTCTAGAATCACATAAAGGTGGTGAATGCTAGGAAGATAAGACATTGTCTTATTCGGTGTTCTGTTGCTCTGAAGAGACACAATGACCATAGCAACCCTTATAAAAGAAAGCATTTAATTGGAACTTGGTTACAGTTTCAGAGATTTAGTTCATTGTCATCATGGTGGGGAGCATGGAGGCACGCAGGCAAACGTGGTGCTGGAGCAGTAGCTACATCCAGATCCTCAGGCAGCAGGAAGAGAATGACACTGGACTTGGAACAGGTTTTTTGAAACCTCAAAGCTCACCCCCAGTGACACACTCTCCAGCAAAGCTACACTGTAGGTGGAGTTTTTCATAGGGATTGCTCACCAGCTCCCCATTAACCACACATAGACTTAATATTAATTATAAATGCTCAGCCAATAGCTTAGGCTTGTTACTAAATAACTCTTTCAAATTAACCCATTTCTTATCTAAGTTCTACCACGTGGTGGCTCGTGACTCATTTTCTGCTCCCTCTGCATCTGGCTCCTGACTCCTAAGAGTGCCCCCTTCCCAGAGTCCTTCTAGCCTGGCTCTCCTGTCTAATCTCTTCCTGCCCAGCTATAGGTCAGTCATCTCTTTACTAACTAATGAGAGTAAGGGTAATAAGATTGTTCCACAGCACCATACCTCCTAATCCTTTCAAATTGTGCCACCCTCCAGTGACCAAGTATTCAAATCTATGATCCTATGGGGGCCATTCTCATTCAGAACACCACAGAAGTTCAAGGTCATCTTCAGTTACACAGTCTATTCCAGACCAGCCTAGAATTCAAATAAACACACACATACACAAAACAATAACAAAAGTAGTTTTCCTTCCTTCCCCTCACTTAGTTCCTCTTCTCAAGGTAACCATGGCTAACAGAATATTGTTAACCAGTTCAGTTTGGAAGCATGTCTAGCGTTTTAATTGATTATTTTCATGGAGTTTAAAATATTTACATGTTGTGACCCAATATTTGGTTAGGATTAGCCATCTTATTTCATTCTTTTTAATTGTGTTTCTATCTTCTTCTCTGTCAATTAACTTTGCTTTTGTCTAGACACTGAAGTGAGCTAGAGGTTAGTCTGGTCTACATAGCAAGTTCTAGACCAGCCAGGGTCCCATAGTGATACCCTATCTCAAAAACAATATAGCAGGGCATTGTGGCACACTCCTTTAATTCCAGCACTCAGGAGGCAGAGGCAGGTGGATCTTGAGGCCAGCCTGGTCTACATAGTGAGTTTCAGGACAGCCAGAGCTACATAGTAAGACCCTGTCTCAGAGATGACTCAGTGGTTAGGAGCATTGGATGCTCTTTCAGAACACTGGGTTCAATTCCCAGTACCCACATGGTAGCTCCCAACTATTTATAACTCCCGTTTCAGGAGACCTGATGCACTCTTCTGCCCTACTTTGCCACCAGTCACACACATGGTGCATAGTCATACATGCAGGCAAAGTACACATTCACATTGAAGGGACCAGCTCCCCATTTCGGCAGCCATAACAGTCAAACCTGTACTTGCCTGACCTTACCTTGGTCACTAGGAGGTCAGATGCCTGCCTCGTGGCAAGGAACCAATCAGAAGTTAGCTGGTGGTGCTATGCTTTACGGCTCTGGGTGTGCTTTACGGACAAGTGCAAAGCAATGACGCACAGAGCATAGCAACCACCCTGGGAGGGCCTATGGGACATAACAACCAGTTGACCAATCAACACAGGGCAAACCCTCCAAGCCTGGAGGCACACCAATCCTGAACCTGTGTGTACCCCTAGACACTCCCCTTACACTGCCCTATAAGATCTCTATGCAGTGGCTTCCCAGTGTCTTTCCTAGCCATCCACCATGGTGAGCCGATGAAAGGCCCGAGCTAATATGGGGTTAGCTCGTTAAACAACTTCAATAAAGCCTCTTGCTGTTTGTATCAAGTTTCCGCCTCCACATGGTGATTGGGGTGGCCATGGTCCTGGGCTGAGATTCTGGGGGCCTGAGCCTTCAGGGGTCTTTCAATATAAAATAAAATAAAAATTAAACAGCAACAAAACAAAAACTACACCTTTGCTATCATCTTCTCTGATCTTTGAAAAAAACTAATATCTCATGGCTCATTTCTGTAATGTTTTTCTTTTCTTTCTTTCTTTTTCTTTTTTTTTGTTTGTTTTTTGAGACAGGGTTTCTCTGTAACCCTGGCTGTATTGAAACTCACTCTGTAGACCAGGCTGGCCTCGAACTCACAGAGATCCTCCTACCTCTGCCTCCTGAGTACCGGGAATAAAGGCATCACTACCACCGCCCAGCTCTAATGTTTTTCTTTAACATTTCCAAAAGGTTGGGTATTTTGTTGTGGTTTTGTGCTAGGATTGAACCCAGAATCACATGCATGCTAAGCACAAGCTCATCACCCCAGCCCCAAAGCATTTTTTTGTTTGGTTAGTTGTGGGGTTTTTTGTTTGTTTGTTTGTTTTTGTTTTTTGAAGACAAGAAGAGCTTACTGAGTAGCTCTGGCTGTCCTGGAACTCATTGAGCTCCTGAATGTTGGGATTAAAGTCACATGCCATCACACTCAGCTGGGTTTCTTAAAGATTTATTTTTATTATTTCTAAATTATGTGTATTTATATGCATGCGAATGCAGGTGACTGTGGAGGGCAGAGGTATTGGATCCCCTGAAGCTGGAGTTACAGGCAGTTGTGAGTCACCCAGTGTGGGTGCTTTGAACTAAATTTGGGTCCTCGGCAAAAGCAATTTACATTCCTAACCACTAAGGCATCTTCCCAGGCCCACAAAGTGTTCTTTTCAAAGCTGAAGTATAGTATTTCTACCTCTTTATTCAATACATTCTAATAATGAAATAATAAAAAATATGGTGAGTACATATCTGCAATATACAGTGATCAAGTCAGAGCAATGAGTTTCCACCCCAGTGTTATCGTGTCCACGTGTTTGTTAGAAGCATTAAAACTCACCCTAGTCATTTTGAAATATATTTTGAGTATATAAGTTGTAGTCTACAGTTACCTTGCCATGCTGTAGAATGTCACTCACTCCTAAACAGTGGTAGTTGGACCAGAAGAAGGCTCCACCCACTCCTGGGAACTTCAGAGGGGGAGAAGGCTTTTCCATGTCCATGGTTCTTAGGCGCTAGAGTCCTTAACACCGATGTGTCCATGTCAATACTCACATTTACTCAGGACTCCATCAGCTCCCCACATCCCTCCCCTTTCTTATTTATTACATGCTCCCCATGCAGCTTGACTTCTGGGCCATTGGCAGCTCTCCATATTCTCTGGAACCTGACTGAGAAGAGAGAGAAACAAAACACAGAGGCCTCTGGCCTGTGTTATTTGGGTCATCCTGCTATAAAACGGAAAAAAAAAATCTTGAAAATCAGTAAGTTCTTTCCCCAGCAACATGCTTCTCTCAGGGATGCTTACGAGAGCCTGGCCACAGAGTCTGTATGTAATTCTTTCAGGCCTTGGTTAGCAATAAGGGTTTTTCCCTTTGGAGAACAATTCTCTCCATGCCCTTAGGGAAACTATGGTAACTCATTGGGTAGGTTTGCAAAAGATAGTTTCCAGCCCCTTCATAGCCCAAGGAGCAAGGCCTCTGAGGTTGGACTCCTCTGGGATCCAGTTTCACAGAGCCTGCATTTTTGTGAGGAGATGGCCTCAGAGCTCATTTAAAGGCTTCATAAACCAAAAGTGAAAATGTGAAGACCTTTGGGTCCTTCCATGTTCTATACCCCAACTCTTTGCCTATTCTTTTCTAAGTACCCAAACTTACTGTCCCTTCCTTAGGAGACCAAAGGCTCATCTCCTGGACCTAGCCCACAAATTGATGGAGCTATAAAGCTTTTATCCTGCATCTGAGGTTCTTCAAAATCTCCTTCAAAGCACCAACCTTTGACTGCCTGTCTCTAGGTCTTGTCTGTCCATTGTTCTACTTCAATGCTCAGAGTTGTGGTCTCCTCTTTACCTTCGTTTTAATCTTTCTTTTTACCTTTATTTTTGCGCATCCAATTGGAACTATCTGACCAGGTTGAGCTCCCTGTAGGCAGGGGTCTCTGTTCAGCAGCCACTTGCCACATCCTTCCTGGCTTGGTCCTGGAAATCTGACTGGGAAGAGTCATAAATGAAGAAATGACAGGGACATAAGAAATGAAACACACTTGCAGGAAAGCAGGGAGGGGCAGGCTGTGCTCTCTCGGATGGAGGGCACTAACTATACAACCCAGGATCTAATCAAATTAATATGTACCACCCTAGGAGGAGAGAGTTAACCCTTCCAAGTAGGACATATCTCTGTAGGGAGCAGTCTCAGCCTGCAGTTGCTAGTTTTTGCTCACACTGGTCAATCATTAGTAAACACTCATACTTGGTCTAGAGAAAGGCTTTGTCATTCCCTGATCCTCACTAGAGAAAGTTGTGCCATTTCCAAGTGTCTGAGGTATTGGGGTCCTTAACATGGCTGTGCCCATGTCAACATATGCACTCACTCAGGACTTCATCATTGCTTACACATTCACTCAGGGCTTCCTCCATTCCCAGACAAATACATAAGCAAACAAAGTAAAGCAACATTCTGTGCTTTCCCCAATTTAAGTAAAGACACCTTTTATCCTCTCCTCAGATAATATTGATGCTATTGGAGGCTGTAGGAATGGATTATTATTGTTCTAACTCATCCCCATGGTTCTGAGAAAGTTATCCACTCATTATGGGATGAAGCGTGTCTCAAAAATTTTTATATATTGATGTTCTAACACGCACTACCTCAGAATGTAACTATGTTTGGAAATAAGTGCCTCAAAGATGTCTAAGTTAAAATGAGGTCCTTAGGATGGATGTTAATCTAATCTGAGGCCATCTGCTTGGACCAGATATATCTATAGAATATTTATGTGGGAACACATGGAAAAAGCCATCTTCAATCCAGTAAGGTCTCCAGGGAAGCCAACTTTGCCAGTTGCTTGATTGAGGATTTCCATCTCTAGAATTCTAAGAAAATAACTTTCATGCTGACAGCACCCACTCCATAGTACATGGTTCCTCAGCATAGGACTCAACAAATACACTGGAACACAGGATTCAATAAATACACTGGGACACAGGACTTGACAAATCCACTGCCCAAAATAACTCAAAGAAAGGGAGGACTCACCCCTGAGCTCTCACTGGCTCTGTCCTGAAATGACCACGTAGGTGGAGAAGCAGTGTCTCCTGAGTCAGCTGAATTTGCCTGCTGACAGCTCTTCCTTGCCACTCAGCAGTGCCTAGAGAAGGTCTAGTAATGACTGTAAATGACAATACATGTGGTGTGCCCCCCCTCGTTCAGGATCCTGCTAGCCTCCCCTGAAATGAATAGCCACTAAGTCTAAGGAGCTATAACATCTCGGGGAGATTAGGAAAAGGTACACCAGGCAGACACTCTTGTTCTAGGGACCTTGTTTTTGGCATTGCACCCAAAATGAGGTCCTACTTGCAGATAACTCAGCACCTCATTCATAATGCTCCATGAATATCCACCATCTCACCTGACCCCTGTCCAGCTGGTGACTTCTAGGAAAACGACACCCACCCCTTCTTCTCTATGCACAGAATCTCTCCCAGTACCATCCTGAGTGTTGCAGTCAAACGTGTTTCTTTCTAGCATCGGGTGACAATGAGCTCTGCTTCCTCAAGCTCTGAAACCCTCAGCTGTAAGAGGAAAGAAGAAAGGCTAAGAGGCCTTGTTTGCCAGGCTTCCCCTGAAAACCTGACTTTGGATCTTCTTTACCACTGAGAATAACTCCCTTCCTAAAGGCTCCATTTGGTCCACAAATGTGAACTACTCTGACCTAGCCAGGCTCTGAGAGTATACAGCTCTGGCCACTGCAGGTCAAGTCCTCAACGGAAACTCACAAATTCTCAAATAGCTTTGTTCTCATTCCTAGAGCTCTGTTCATACCCTCCATTTACTTCCCCAAAGCAGGAAACAAACCCACTCTCTGTTTGTCAAGTCCCAAATCCAGAGACCTTTGATTTCCTTGTGTTCCCAGGACCTTTGCTTTCAGTCCATCCAATTCTGGAGTTGTATGCTCCCTGGCCAACACCTAAACCCTTCCTCTATGGTTGTTTCCTGTTACCTAGTCTCCCTGCTTTCTGTCTGTCTCTTATAACATGTCTCTTATAGCATGTCTGTCTCTTATAACATGTTCTCCAGAAACCACCAAACAGCCATTTTAGAAGTAAATGAGGAAGCTGAGCCCAGTATGCATTTCTGTAACCCCAGCACTTTGGAAGTTGAGACAAGAAAACTTCAAGTTCAAGGCCAGGCTGGGTCACACATCAGGACCCTGGTGCTGGATTCAATCCCCAGCACCAATAAATACATAAACAAGAAAATTCATGTGACTTCCCTACATAAAGCCCTAACAAGGTCCAACATGACCTGCCCAGGCCCTGCTGAGCTCTCTGACATCATCTTGGGCCTTTCTTCCTTTTTTGACAGACATCAGAATACCCCTGTACCTTCAAAGGTCAGTAACTTTTGGTTCCTTATTGTTCTTTCCCTTTCTAATGGAGTCTGCCTGTTTGCTCAAACCAGAGTGTTTGCTCTGCCTCCTACTCATCTTGTGGCTTCCTCCTCCAGAGTTTCCCTCTCTGAGAAGACAGATTTTCATGGCTAAGGGCATAAACTGTCTGAAAATGAATCCAGGCACTCCAGTTTCCTCACTGGTAAAACAAAGATGATGGCAATGTGGTGGTGATGATGGTGGTCGTGATGGTGGTGGTGGTGGTGGTGGTGGTGGTGATTCCAGTCTCTTGACCTTTGATTGTGAAATCCATGGAAGCTGATTTATGGAAAGTACTCAGGCTGGACCCTGGCATGAAAGTTCCCCATTGCTGTGTCAGTTATTATTATTACATCCTGTGAGCACATTGCAAGTGTCTGTAAAGCCCAGGACAGCAGCATAAATGGATGCCCAAACATAAGAAGTCTAAATGCACATCAAATGATTCCCAGTCCAGCCCACATTTACCCATTTTGCCTGCTTACCTGGGATTTCCCTCACATATCAGAGGTCAAAAGAGCCGATTTCTTCCCTGGACCAACTTACCTTCAAGTCCACCAGTAGCCTAGCACTGCAGAGGCAGAGCAGACAGAAGTTGGCTCTGGACCCAGACTCCTATACAGTTGTCAAGACACACCGACACACACCCACACACACCCACACACACACACATTCAGACCGTACCATCTTGAGTCTACTGAACCAGTTTGACCAGCCTCCCCAAGGTGTGGGGCCTTCCCTGAAGTGTGGTCAACACATCCAGTGACCCTCCATGGAAAAAACTGACTTTGCCTCACCCTGCAGTAATCAAATAACAATAGCTCCTTGGGTAGGAGTTGAACTACTCATCGTCCTTCCTCCATGCTGGGGCTTTGTCTAGTTTAAGCTTGATTAGTCTTGACTTGCCTTCTTCACACTGTCAGTCTTTGTGAGTTCATGTATGTATCTACCCCGTGTATGGAAAACACTTGTTTCCTTGAAGACATCCATCATCTCCGGCTCTTACCATCTTTCTGTCCTGTCTTCTACATAGATTCCAGAGCCTTGAGAGCACGGGTGATACAGACATCCCATTTAGGGCTGAGCATTCCAAAGTCTCATATTGTCTACAAGTCGTCATGTGTATGTGTGCATGCACACGTGAGAGTGCGTGTACATGTGTGTGCCTGCCTGTTTGTCTGCCTAAGATCAGAAGACAATCTTGGTTGTTTCCTTGTTGAAGGAGCTCTTGCTCATTACTTCGCCTGCCAGGCTGACTTGCGAGCCTCTGGGGATTCTTCCGTTTGAGCCTCTCATCTCACCAGAGGCATAAGGATTATAGAGGGGCATGCTGCAATTACCAATGCATGCTACTGCATCCAGCTTTACATGGGCTCTGGGGATCCGAACCCCAGTTTTCACATTTGTGTGGCAAGCACTTTTTATCCACTTAGTCATCCCCACAGAATCAAGTCTGATGTTTCACAGTCATTTTTTAAACAATTGCTGATTTTTAATTGTTTTATTTTTATTTTATATTATATATTTTAATTTTATATACACATATATATGATGTGTGTGGTTGATGAGTGTATATGTACACGTGTGCCATGTAGAGGTCAAAGGATAACTTAAGAGTCGGTTTTCTCCTTCTACCATGGGTTCCAGGACTCAAACTCAGCTCCACAGGCTGTGTGGCAAGTACTTTCATCCAATAAGCCATCTCAGTGTCCCTGATGATCCTGTTTCTTTATGTAATATTCTTTTTTTTCTTCCATTTTGTTTTCATGCAGTATTCTCTTATGTGTTGTTAAAGGCTGCCATAGTTAGGTTTCTCTTGCTGTGAACAAACACCATAACCATGGGGAACATTTAGTTGATCTTACATATCCAGGTTACGGTTCATCAGTGAGGGAAGTCAGGGCAGGAACTCAAGCAACACCGGAATCAAGAGGCAGGAACTAAAACAGAGGCCAGGCAGGAGTGCTGCTTGCAGGATTGCTCCCCGTGGCCTGCTCAACCTGCTTTCTGATAGACCCCAGGACTGTCACCTCAGGAATGTCACTGTCCACAGTCAGCTTCCACATCAGACATCAATCAAGAAAATGTACTACAGGCATGCTCACAAGCCAGTCTAGTAGGGGAATGTTTTTCAGTGGAGGCTCCCTCTTCCAAAATGACTCTAGCTTGTGTCAAATTGATATAAAACTGATCAACACAAGGGCATTAGTTTAGCAAATTCTTAGGGGGCAGGGGTAATGAAAGAGCTGGAAATCAAATGCAGGGCCTTGTCGATGCTAAGCACACACTCCACCACTGATCTATACTCCCAACTCTGTATTAAGAATATTGTCTCAGGCTGGACGTTGGTGGCGCACGCCTTTAATCCCAGCACTCGGGAGGCAGAAGCAGGCAGATCTCTGTGAGTTTGAGGCCAGCCTGGTCTACAGAGGGAGTCCAGGACAACCTCCAAAGCAATACAGAGAAACACTGTCTCGAAAAACCAAAGAAGAAGAAGAAGAAGAAGAAGAAGAAGAAGAAGAAGAAGAAGAAGAAGAAGAAGAAGAAGATTATCTCTTGGGGGCAGGGCGGGGAGGCTGGAGAGATATCTCAGATGTTAAGAGCACTCTCTGCTCTCCCAGAAATCCTGAGTTCAATTCCTAGCAGCCACATGATGGCTCACAACAATCTATAATGAGATCTGGTATCCTCTTCTGGTCTGCATGTATACATGCAGGCAGAACACTGTATACACAACAAATAAAAAAAAATCCTAATCCCAGTATTTGGGAGGTAGAGGCAGGCAGATCTCTGTGAGTTCGAGGACAGCCTTGTCTACAAAGTGAGTTCTAGGACAGTCGGGACTGTTACACAGAGAAACCTTGTCTTAACCCCCTTCCCCTAAAAAGAAAGAAAGAAGGGAGGAAGGAAGGATATTGTCTATCCTCTGTGTTCTCCCACCTGCTGGCATATTTATATTTTAATATTTTACTTATATATTAATATTTTACCAGTAATGTCAACAGAAATGACATTTCAACTAACATCAAACTTCACTACTTTATTTCTATGTCTTCCTAAATACTTCAGCTTTAAATTTTTTAATCCAGTTATTTTTGCAGCAACTCCAGTCCTCTTTCATGATAGACAAGTGCTCCATCACAGAGCTACACCCTCCGCTCATTATTAACTGCTTGCTTCTCTTTTAAAACACAGTGTAGGAGCCTGGAGAGATGGCTCAGTGGTTAATAGCACTGGCTGATCTCCCAGAAGTCCTGGGTTCAATTCCCAGCACCCAGATGCCAACTCACAACCATTTGTAACTAAGAGTTCCATGGGATCATATTCCCTCTTCTGGTATTCTGGCATGCAGATGTACATGCAGACAAAACACCCATATACATAAAATAAGTAAGTCTTTAAAAACCCACAATGTAATCGTTTTTAAACATTTTTAGATTTTTGTTTTTTTTTATGTGTATGGGTGTTTGTATGTTTGTGTGTCACTTGGGTGCCTGGAGCTTGCAGAGGCTGGCAGAGATACATCTGTGAGCTGCCTTGTGGGTGCTGAGAACAGAATTTGGATTCTCTGGAATAGCAGCAAGTGCTCTTAATTTTGAGGCATCTCTACATCCCCCCAGTGTGCGTGTGTGTGTGTGTGTGTGTGTGTGTGTGTGTGTGTGTGTGTATATACACTAGGGAGTATTTATTTATTTATATATGTGTGTGTGTGTGTGTGTGTGTGTGTATACACTAGGGAGTATTTATTTATATGTGTGTGTGTATACACTAGGGAGTATATGTATATATATGTGTGTGTGTGTGTGTGTGTGTGTGTGTGTGTGTTAGGTTCTAAGCAATATTGTTCCCACACCCTTCCAGCACATATCCAGCCTCTTCTGTTATCAACATCCTGTACTACAGTGGAACATTTGTTATAATCAATCAACCTATATTTACATCATTATCAGCCAGAGTCCATGGTTCACATTAGGGTTCACTCTTGCTGTCATCTATACATTCTATGTTTGAACAAATAGATAGTGACACATGGATTCTACCAATATCATACAGGGAAATTTCAGTTCCCTAAAAAACAAGGTACTTGGTGGCTGGAGAGATTGGCTCAGTGGTTAAGAGCACTGACTGCTCTTCCAGAGGTCCTGAGTTCAATTCCCAGCACCCGCATGGTGGCTCACAACCATCAATAATGGGATCTGGTGCCCTCTTCTGGTGTGCAAGCATGTATGCAGACAGAAACTGTATACATAATAAATAAGTACACTCATTCACCCCTCTATCCACGATCCCTGTCAATTACTGTACCTTTCTGTCTCCATCACTGTGGGTTTGGAAATGTCTTGTAGATGAACACATACAACCTTTCAGGTTGGTTTCTCTCATTTGGTGATGTAAATCCAAGTTCTCTGCAGATTTTTTATGACCTGGTAGCTCATTTCTTTAATAATTTTTGATGGAAGTAGCACAGTGCATTAATTTACAGCATTGGAACAGTGACAAAATTATGAGGATTTTCAAAGTTGGACCAAATGCATTTTGCATTCTGAGATGATAAAGAGTCCCTGAGTCCAGGGGTAAAATGTTATGGTTTGACTCTGAAAGGTCCTCCACAGGCCGATATGCTTGCATGCTTGGTCTCCAGCTGGTGAGACCATTTTGGAAGGATGTGAAACCTTCAGAATTGGGGGGCGGTGCTATTAGTCAGGGTTTTCTAATGGAGCAGAACTGATAGGATAAATATATATTCATATATATGTGTGTTTATGTATAAGTACACACATATATGTTTGAATATGTATAATATTATATAATATCATATATATATATATATATATATATATATATATATATGGGATTTATCAGACTAGCTTGAACAATGTGATCCAGGTGGTTCAACAATGGCTATTTTAGCACAGAATGGCCAAGAATCTGGTAATGTTTCAGTCCACAAAGCTGGATGTCTCAGCAGTCCCAATCTGGAGGCTTCCTGGAGAGCTGCTGGTCTTCAGTCTACACTGGAATCCTGAAGAAATTGGATTTAATATCAGCTGCAGCAACAGGATAGCTGAACTTGCCATGGACAGTGAGGACCAGGAGGCAAAAAACAAGTTTCCTTCTTCCGTGTCCTTTTATTGTCATTAGAAGGTGTGGCCCAGATTGGAGTGGGGGTGTTCCTGCTTTAAATAATATGACTAAGAAAATTTCTCACAGTAGTGCCCAGCATTCAGGTTTTAGTTGATTCCAGATGTGTTCAGGTTGACAACCAGGATGAGCCGTCACAGGAGTCCAGCTGGGAGAAGTAAGGTATACCCCCTTCTGGTTCTGGCCTTTTCTGTTCACGGTGACAGCCATGCGAAGAATCTCAACCTCATGTTCCTGTGCCACCAACTCCTCTTTGCCTTCTGCACCACGATGGACTGAGACTCTGAACTGTTAAGATCAGGTTGTCTGATTGTAATGATGCAAATTGTAACTAATATTCCTACTGGAGGACATTTTGGTTGCTACAAAGTCCCGGAGATGTGAATGGAGCTGCTATACCAGTAAATAGGTATACAGGTTTTACAGGTTTTAGTATGAACACAGTTTCCAAAGCATGTAGGTTATAAATAACAACTGGTATTGTGGGATTGCTTAATAACACTATGCTTAGTTTTGTTAAGAAACTGAAGACCGGGACTGGAGAGATATCTCTGTGATTAAGTGTTCACACTGCGCCCTTCCAGAGGATCGAAGTTCTGTTCCCAGCACTCACGTCAGGTGACTCACAACCACCTGTAACTCCAGCTCCGGGGGATCCTATATCTCAGGCCTCCCAGCATCTGTGCTCGCTCTCTCTCTCTCTCTCTCTCTCTCTCTCTCTCTCTCTCTCTCTCTGTTTCACACACACACACACACACACAATTTTTTTTAAGAAGCTAGCTATGAAGACACACACCTTTATTTAATCCTAGCACTTCTTGGAAAACAGATCTATGAGTTTGAGGCCAGCCTGGTCAACATAGTGAGTTCCAAAACAGCCAAGGCTACATAGTGACCCTGTCTCAAAAAAAAAAAAAAAAAAAAAAAAAAAAAAGAAGGAGGAGAAGAGAAGGAAGGAAGGAAGAGAGAGAAGACTGCAGCTCTCCCTCCACAGACACCGTACTGTTTTGTATTCCCACCAGCAATTACATTAGCTCAGTTTGAGCCATTCTCACCAGCATTGAGGGCTGTCAATCCTACTAGTGTGTAGTGGCTTCTTAGTGATGACCTAATGCACAGTTAGTTCCCAAAGGACATATGACAAGGGAAACCTTTTTGTGTCTATTGTCATCTGCGGTGTCTGTTCAACTATTTGTGATGACTTATCCTTTTTGTTAAGTTTTAATTTTATCTTTTTTTTTCAAGTCAGGGTCTCACTATGGACCATTGGGTTGCCTGGAACTTGTTATGTAGACCAGACTGGCCTCAGACTCACAGAGAATGGCCTGCATCTGCCTCTGGAGTTCTGGGATAAAAGGCGTGCACCATTATTGCTGGCTTAATTTTATCTTTTTATTATTTGTGTGTGTGAGTGTGCATGTGTAGATGCATGCATCCATGGTGCAAGTGTGAAGGTCAAAGATCAACTTTCCAGAGCTGGTTCTTTCCTTCCCTGTGGATTCCAGAAATCAAACTCAAGCAGTCAGGTTTGCACACCAAGCACTTTTGCTCACTGAGTCATCTCACTGGCCCCTACTTCTTTATCTTTGAGATAGAGTCTGTAACACAGGATGGCCTGGAATTCCTGATCCTCCTGCTAGGATCCAACTGTTTGCCACCATGACCTGTTATTCAATCTGCTTGTTTATTTAGAAATAGAATCTCACTATGTTTAGCAGACTAACCTCCCACCCAAGTCTCTCGTGATAAAATTACAGGCATGGACACCATGGATGGCCTTTTGCCCATTTTTATTCTATTTATTGTTGTTAAATACCTATAGGATAAAAAGTGTGTTGTGTTGCTTTGAAACAGGATTTCTTTAGGTATCCCTGACAGCCTGGAACTCACCATCATCCTCCCTTACCCTCCCAAGTGCTAGGGCAATAGGCATGCACCACCACACTCAGATTCTTGATAGTCTTACAATGACAAAATTGTAAGAGATTCATTTAATAGAAAGAGACTTCTGTTTTTATTTACAACTCCTTTTTCCTGAGAAATTTAGGATATTCCTCTCTTTAAAATGTTTTCTTGCACCCAGAATCAATCAGGACTCATAGAGGCTCACAGAGACTGAGCATGAATGCTGTGGTTCTTTTAGCTTGGGGTTTTTGTTAGACTCCTAACAATGGGAGTGGGAGTGTCTCTGACTCTTTAGCCTGCTCGTGGGCCCGTTTTTCTCCTACTGGGTTATCTTGTCAGCCTTGATATGAGGATATATGCCTAGTCTTCTTTTTTTTGGGGGGGGGGGTCGAGACAGAGTTTCTCTGTGTAGCTTTGGAGCCTATCCTGGCACTCGCTCTGGAGACCAGGCTGGCCTCGAACTCACAGAGATCCACCTGCCTCTGCCTCCCGAGTGCTGGGATTAAAGGCATGCGCCACCAACGCCAGGCAATGCCTTGTCTTATTACATCTTGTTATACCAAGTTCGGTTGATATTGTTGTGCCCAAGTCTCAAAGATCCCCAGAGACCACTAGGGAGACAGACCCACTGAACAGTAAAAGCAAGGTTTTATTTTTCATTCAACCATGACAGGGACCCCCATCTGGCTAGCCGACACAGCAGCCTCCAGAGGGACTGAAGTTCCCTGTCTACTTCTAGGTTTTAAAGACAAAATCTACAGGATTACATCAGTTGATATGTGTTGGTTTCTGATTGGTTGACATTTGGGAACAATTAGGAGAATTTCTCAAAGTCATATTTTGGTATGAAATACCTGTGTACCAATTATTTTCATTGGTCAGTGCTGAGTGGGAACATTCTGTGGGTTCTATGGCTTTGTCTTGTTACTGCAGGTGGCCTGTTGTTCATAGATGCCAATAGTTTTCAGAACTGTATCCTGGAGACTACAGGGAAGGTTTTGGTCTCTCCTGGAGTTTCTTTTATAGCCAAACAGTTCCCAAAAACCAAGTATCTAGGAGGCTGTGGGGGGGCGGGGGCGGATCTGAAGTTTCTTCGTGTTCAGTTTTGGCCCTAGGCTCTGGGAAGCCAGAGGATCTGGAGTTTCCTTGTGTCAGAGAACTACCTGTCTTTTCTGTAGCCTATCATGACTGCTAAAGCAGGGGCCTGAGTGAGGGTCTGTTCCCTTCAGATATCACTGGGAGGCCTGTTCTTTCTGGAAGGGGAATGGGAGAACAGTGAATCTAAAAGAGAAGGGCTGGGGGCTGGGGTGCTGGGAGGAGGGGAGGGAGGCTGCAGGTGGGATGTATTGTATGAAAAGTATATACAATAAATTATTTTTAAATGTTTTGTTGTACTTATTTATTCATTTAGTGTGTATGTATGATGTGTGTTGGGAAGGGATGCCTACATACTGTAACACATGTGTGGCAGCCAGTCAAAACTTGTAGGAATCTGTTCTTTCCTTCCACTATGTAGGTCCTGGGCATCAAACTCAGGTTATCAGGTGGGTGGCAGGAACCTTTACCCACAGAACCATCTCACAGCCTAGTGTTCCTGTCTTGGAGACTTTCTTACTCTTCCTCCTAATAAATCTATGTTCACTATACTTTTTTAAAGCATTAAAATGTATATGTAAATAGACAAACATTTACTGATAAGAAAACACACACAAAAAAACTATCTTTTAAGAGAGGGCCTTCCCCTGAAAGGCCTAGAACTCATTATATAGTTCAGACTAGTCTCAAACTTTTGGCAATCCTCTTACCTCAGCCTCTGAAGTTCTGGGTTTATGATTATGGGCCACTAAACTGGGCCTAAGAAATTCATTTTAGGGCTGGAGAGATGGCTCAGTGGTTAAGACCACTGGCTGCTCATCCGGAGGACCTGGATTCTATTCCCAGCACCACATGGTGGCTCCCAACCATCTGTAATTCCAGTTCTGGGGTACCTCATGCTTTCTCTGGCTTCTCTAGGCACCAGGCAGGCAACCGATGCACATACAGGCAGTCATATAATCAAAGCACCCATAAATAATAAAGAAAATAACAACAAAAAATCTGCATGGGACCCTGCCTTTCCTCTTTTTCTGTGTCCTGTCTTTTGATGTCATTGCGCTCCTGTCTTAATGTATCACTGTCACCAGAGGCCAGGTTAATCTCCAAAACTGTAAACTAATTTACAAAAAAATAAGAAAGAAAAGAAAATGAAAGAAAGAAAGATATGTTTTATTTATGAGTATATGTATCTCTCCTGTGTTGGTTGGTACTCACTGCCAACTAGGCCACGTGTAGAAGTACCTCAGAAACACTTGTAAGGATGTTTCCAGAGAGATTTAACTAATGAGGGAAGACCCAGCTTGAATGTGGGTGGCACTGACCCTCAGGCTGGGATCCCAAACTGAATACAAAGGACAAAGCCAGCGGATGCCAGCATTCCACTCCCTTCTTCCTGACTGTGGGTGGATGTGACCAGCTGCCTCTCACTCCTGCTACTGTGACTTCTTCCCCTTGATAAACTGTCCTTTCTTAAACAGTGAGCCCAGTTGAGCAGGTAGTGCACACCTTTAATACCAGAACTCAGGAGGCAGAGGCAGGAGGATCTCTGTGAATTCAAGGCCAGTCTGGTCTACAGAATGAGACTGTATCTTGAAAATTAAACAAACCCAGTCAGGCAAAACAAATCCTTCCTCCCCAAATTGCTTCTTATGTAATATTATAATCACAACAAAGAGAAAAGGAACCAACACATTCACTTATATATTTACTTACAGGTTTTTGAAATAGTCTTGTTTAGCCCAGGCTGCCTCAAACTCTCTATAGGCAAGGGGGATGTGTTCCTGATTGTCATGCCTCCAGCTTCCAAATGCTGTGATTGCAAGGGTGGGCTGCCTCACCCACTAAAGAAGTTTACTTCAAAAAGATTTTGGCCTTGTTTCAAAATAAGTAAATAAAATAACTCCTTGATATATATATATATATATATATATATATATATATATATACTACTTATTAAAGGCCAGAGTAACCTTGCATAGTAATGGGATGGAAGGGCTTGTTTGAGGGATATTTTATAAATTCTGCCCAATCCCAAACCAAATTTCATTGAATAATTCTTGATGAAGTTCGTCAACACCGAAAACAGCAATTTTAAAAATCAAATGTTCTAATATAATACAATCCAAAGATACACTAAATGATGCTTGCAAATTGAGGAATGGTGGTTGAAAAACATTAAAACTCTTTGTTAAACAAGTATGGTATGTGGTGGTTTGAATAAGAACGGCCCCCATAGGGTTATTTGAATACTTAGTCACCAGGGAGTGGCACTATTTGAAAGGATTAAGAGGTGTGACCTTGTTGAAGGAATTGTGTCATTGGCTTTGAGGTTTCAAAAAAAAAAGTCCATTCCAAATCCAGGGTCTATGTCTTCCTGCCGCCTGTGGATCTGGATGTAGAAATCTCAGCTACTTCTCTATCTCCATGTCTGCCTGCATGCCCCAATGCTCCCTGGCACAATGAAAATTGACTTGAACTGTAAGCAAACTCCAATTAAATGCTTTCCTTTATAAGATTTGCCATGGTCTTTGTATCTCTTCACAGCATTGGAACATTGACTGAAACATGGCGGCTAATGCCTATAATCCCAGTACTTGTGAGCTGAATGCTTGAGGATCAAGACTTCAGGGTTATCCTTGGTTGTACTGTAAGTTCAAGGCCAGCCTAGTCTACAAGAAAGCCTATATAAAAAACAACGAAAGTCTTTGTTATAACAGAAGGAAAAAACTAAAGTCTTTGTTTTCTGTAGCTAAATGTCTTAGTTAGGGTTTCTATTGCTGTGAAGAGACTCCATGACCACAGCAACTCTTATAAAGAGTTTAACTGGGGCTGGCTTACATTTCAGAGGTTTAGTCCATTATTGTCATGGCAGGTGTCATGCAGGCAAGCATGGTGCTGGAGAAGGAGCTGAGAGTTCCTACCTCTTGAAGCAGTAGAAGCAGTAGAAGCAGTAGAAGCAGTGTCACTGCCTCCAAGGCCACATCTACTCCAACAAAGCCACACCTCCTAATAGTGCCACAACACATGGGGCCCTTTTTCTTTCTCATCACCATACTAAACCAGCATATTTCCCTAAGAGCAGAGTCATTTTATGTTCAGTGGAAGCACTACAATTAATTTGTCATAAACAAAAAGACTAAGCTGGGGCATGTCAGGCAGTGTTTGTTGGTGCTCTGTAGCATGACACACACAGGTGTATGTTGTATGTTCAAAACCAAGGGAAAGTGCCGGGAGAGGCTCAGTGAGTAAAGCTGCCCTCTACCAAGCCTGCCAACCTGAATTAAAGCTGAGGACTCACACGGTGGAAGGAGAGAACCAACTCTCAAAAGCCGACCTCCAGGGACTAAAAAGATAGCTCAATGGATAAGAGCACTAGCTGACTTTCTGGAGGACCTGGGTTCAATTCCCAGCACCCACATGATGGCTCACAGCCAACCATAACTCCAGTCCCAGGAGATACGACACCTTCTTGTGTCCTCCTTGGATACTGCATACACATGGTTCACAGACATACACGCTGGCAAAACACTCATATACGTAAAAATTAAAATAAATAAAAGTCCCAAAATAAAAGAGAAAAAAAAGAGTTGTCCTTTGACTTCCACACATGCACTGGGCACCCACACACCCACACACACACACATGCACACATACAAATAAATCATGTTTTTAAAGACAAGAGTGCAGAGAAGTTCTTTGACACAACAGCAGCGAGTGTTGCCCAAACACTGGATTCATTGCATGTTTTATTTTGGATTAATATTTTGGTTATTGTGCTGGAAACCTTTTACTGTTACCAAATTTTTCTTAACCCCCCCCCACTTTCAATTAGGCAGCCCTAGATGGGGTTGAAAGCTGAAGTTTAAGAAGCTGAGTGATGCCAGATGTGTTGGCATGGTAGGTAATAAAGATTCATATCTTGCTTCCATTAACAACATTTTAGTATTTAAATTACATATTTTTTTCTTTAGAGTAATTTTTGAGTGAGAAACCATGTTTACAAAAATTAGGCGGGGCGGTGGTGACGCAGGCTTTTAATCCCAGCAATTGGGAGGCAGTGGCAGTCGGATCTCTATGAGTTCAAGACCAGCCTGGTCTACAAGAGCTAGTTCCAGGACAGGCTCCAGAGCCACAAAGAAACCCTGTCTCGAAAAACCAAAACAAAACAAAACAAAATAAAAATTAGGTAGGTTTATGGCAAGACTTCCCCATTTGAGGGGTTGACTTCATTTCATCTCTCAGCAAATTAAGATCGTTTCCCAGCCCGACATGGTGGCACTTATCTTTAATACCAGCATTTAGGAAGCCAAGACATATACAGATCTATGAGTACGAGGTCAGCTTGGTTTACAGAGCTAGTCTCAGGGCAGCCAGGGCTGCACAGAGAAACCCTATCTTGAACAAGCAAACAAACAAAAAATCTTTTCCCACAAGTAGAGGAAGAGATACATGATGCTTGCAAACCCAAGCATTCTCAGAAATGAGTTCTGGTCTCTCACATGCTGAGAGACGCTGGTGAACTTGGACATGTACACAATAATTGAGTCATAGCTATTTTGCTGTTGATGCGGCTTTAGACACCACCCCTTTGTCTTGTGTCATTTAATGTCCTGGACCTCATGCAGAATAGGCAAGCTCTTTGCACTAAGCTACACTCCAAACTATTTTTTTGCTGTGATGGTGGTCGTTGTGTGTTTTGAGACGAGGTCCATCCCAGACTAGGCTTGAATTCCTTATGTATCCCGGGCCAATGCTGGACTTCTGATCCCCCTGCCTCCACCTTCCCAGTCATGAGGTCAGGGGCATGTACCACCATGCTTTATATATGAAGTGTTGGGAATTGAAGTCTGTGCTACAGGTAAACAACTCATACACTGAGCTACAGCTACTGGTCCTTTGTTTCTGAACCTAAGTTTCTGATCTTTCTCCTTTGAATTTTGAGTGTTCTCATTTGTCCTCCTTCATGGACTCTTCCTTAGTGTCAGTCCTATTCTTTGATCCTAATGTAGACTTTGTTCCATGTGTGCATGTTGTTTTCACACAATTCCTACTCCAACCATAGGCCAGACAGAGCCTTTTCACTCTTACTTCCCTTTCTCTGACCTCCAGAATTCTAATGATCTCACCCCAAGAACTTCCTGAAAATCTTCCAAATTCTACAGTAAATATTATTCCGGAGTTTTCTTTCAGGCTTTTATTTTTTTAGGGTTTTTAATTTTTTTATTTTATGTGTATGTGTGTTTTACCTACATGTATGTCTGTGTGCCCTCAGAGATCAGATGAGTGTGTTGGGTCTTCTGGAGTTATAAACGGTTTGAGCCACCATGGTGGGTACTGGAAATGAAACTCAAGTCCTCTGGAAGAGCAGCAAGTGCTCTTAACCCCTGACCATCTCTCTAGTCCCCCTTTCAGTCTTATGATAGGATCTTTTAAGATTATTATTGCTAATCTTGGCACAATTCTTTTGCTGCAACATCTATGTACTTCCGGCTTCAACTGCCTTGTGACTTTTTCTTACTCCTTCTATCATACACTGTTCAGTTAGGACTACTCTATCCTCTTGTAAGTCACACAGGCAGTCTCACAGATAGACATACACGAATGAAGATCTAATTGGTTGGCCATTCATCACTCAATCAGGGTACCACTGTTGGACAGATGGGCAGAGCTCTCACCTGGTGACCTCAATGGTTTCTGGCTTTGTGTATACCTTAATCAACAGTCAGCTAGACATGGAAGCTTTCATTGTTTGCTTCAGCTGTCACTTGGAAAGGGGGAGCTCAGTTCAGGAATTGCTTCCATCCAATTGGCTTATGAGCATGTCTATGGGGCATTTTCTTGATTGCTGGTTGATGTAGGAAGGCCCAGCCCACCATGGATGGTGGTAGCCCTGGGAAGATAGGCCTAGACCATCTAAGAAAGGAGCCTGTCAGTAAGCAGAATTCCTCCATGGTTTCTGCTCCTGCCTAGAGTTCTTGCTTTGGCTTCTCTTGATAATTGGCTGTAAAGTGTAAGATGAAACAAACTCTTTCCTCCTCAAGTTGCTTTTAGTCTTAGTATTTATCACAGCAACAAAAAGCAAACTAAAACAGTTGCATGCACTTGTGGGAGGTAGAGTCATAGGATCATAAGTTCAAGGTTATCCTTGGCTACATAGTAAGTTCCAGGACAGCTTGGGCTACATGAGACCCTGTTTCTATTAGAGAGAGGAAGAAAGAGCCGCTGTGTGAATATACATCATCTTTAAGAGACTGTATTGCACTAGTAGGATGTTGATGTAGATGGTGTTTAGCCTTCAGAGGGTACTTTAAACAATATCTCACCAGAAGAATTATGTCTCAGACAAATGTAACTCAACGGAAGTAAACAATATCTCACCGGAAGAAATATATCTCAGACAAATGTAACTCAATGGAAGTAAACAATATGAACAGCTCTTATCAAGTTCTCACAATTGTAGCCAAAACCTACTACAGTTATATAATGTCATCAATTCTGTGATAGATGCTAATCTAGAGGTGTTAAAATGAAGGCTGTACTTTAGCTGTTGCCTACCTTGATATCCTGTTTTATACTCAATAAATTATACTGTATAAATGACAAAGAAATATGTTAAGATGTATAGGAAGATACATACATGCCTCAAACTGATTTTTTGTTTTGTTTTTGATCTTGGTTTTCAAGACAGGGTTTCTCTGTGTAACACTTCTGGCTGTCCTGGAACCTTCTTTGTAGAGCAGGTTGTCCTAGAACTCACAGAGAGATCCTTCTGCCTCTGCCTCCCCAGTGCTGGGATTAAAGGTGTGCCACTACCTCCTGGGTCAGAATTGATTTTTTTTTAATGTTTGAAGACTTTCTAATGTCTCTACCCAATCTCATGGGATCTTTATAATCAGCTTGAGGTCCACAGTGAAATTTCTCTTCTCAACTTACATGCTACAAGAAACCAAGTCTCCATGACCTAGCTATTCAGGCTATGATACAGTTTGTGGATCCATAACCCTTGTGATTTATTTAGGATATCACTTTGGCTACTGGTAGTGAGCAGTATTTCAAACAGCAAGAGGGTTCCATTCTTTTTCTTTCACTGGTTAGCATTTTCTTTTAGACAGTCTCAACCAGGCTGGCTTAAACCTCATGGAATTCCACCTGCCTCCTGAGTACTGGGATTAAAGAGATGGACTTCAGATCTTTCTCCTAATGGGAGCTGTACTCTTGGCTACAGCAGTAAATGAAGAGACCTTGCTATTTTGAGGTTTAGGGGTTAGTGCAGTTGGATTGGATAGGGATACACTGTCACCTAACGCTTCAAGATTAGAATGGTCTTCCAGTCACCTCAGCATCCATCTGCTACTGGCCTTGGTCCTAGATACTAAGGAAGCTGTCCCAGCACCCTGTCACCACAGCCATGGTACTGTCGATCACCTCCACTTAGCTGACATAGTCACTGTGTTCAACTAAGACAACTGCCCTGTCTGTTCTCAGACATTGCAGATGAAGGTTGAAGTTTTTGTAACTAATTAAAGACACAGGCCTCTCACTATTTATTTTTGGTTTGGGGGTGTTTGTTTGTTTGTTTGGTTAGCTGGTTGGTTTTTCGAGACAGGGTTTCTCTGTGTAGCTTTGGAGCCTATCCTGGCACTCACTCTGGAGACCAGGCTGGCCTCGAACTCACAGAGATCCGCCTGCCTCTGCCTCCTGAGTGCGGGGATTAAAGGCGTATGCGTCACCAATGCCCAGTTGTTTGTTTGTTTTTGTTTGGGGCTTTTGTTTTGTTTGAGACACAGTCTCTCTATGTAGTCCTAGCTGACCTAGAGTTTGCTATGTAGACTAAGGTGGCTTCAAACTCAAAGAGATCCTCCTGCCTATGCCTTCTGAATGTTGGGATTAAAGGCGTGGACTAGAGAGTTGGCTAAAGTGGTTAAGGGCTCTTATTGTTCTTGCCAAAGACCCAGATTCGAGTTCCTGAACCTACATAGAGACCCACCACCTCCTCAGGCACCAAGCACACATATGATACACAGATGCAGATACATAAACTAATAAAATAAATCATAGGTAGATAGATAGATAGATAGACAGACAGATAGATAGATAGCATGCACTACCATGTTTGGTAGGTCTGTTCTTTACTCCTCTCCTTGTTTGTTTGTTTGTTTGTTTGTTTGTTTGTTTTTCCAAGACAGGGTTTCTCTGTGTAGTCACTGTGGCTGTCCTAGAACTCACTCTGTAGACCAGGCTGGCCTTGAACTCACAGAGATTCATCTGCCTCTACCTCCTGGGATCTGGGATTAAAGATATGCACCACCAATGCTAGTAGGCACATCTGTTCTTAAAGGAGTCAGATATGATCCCATATATAATTTTGTCAGCTGAGTAGGGTCATGAGATTCTGGTCTTCAAGGAAGTTGGACAACCTGAATGTAGGGTCATCAGAGCCAGTGGCAAAGGCTTTGCCATTGGGAAAGAGGTGTCACTGATGTCAGACCCATGGCCTGTAAAGGTCTATGGTGTACCTCCTCATGGACATCCCCAGTGCTTGCCTGAAGCATCACAAGAACCAGAAATATTTTGGTTTGGGGGAGTGAAAGACAGGCTCATGGCATTTCCAGTATATCCAGTAAATGTGCTTTGTCTGCTGGTTGGTCTTGATGTCCCACAGAGCACCTGAGGTCAGCAGACCTAGGGATGATCAGATTGTCATTCAGAAACTGGCAGCCAGATGACCTGCCAGCTCACAACTCAGACGCACGTTACCTTCATGAGTTTTCAGGTTGCAAATGGAGCAGATATTATCCAGGAGCCGGTGTTATCCAGACCACCCCAGCCATATAATCCCAGAAGGAGTATATGCACAGACCAGGATCCAGGAGGAATGCAGAGGGATGACAGGAGCCTCATTTGTAGTGTCACTGTCCCAGATGATGACTTTCCATCCTGAGGGGTGCTGGCCAGGAGCTGGGAGTCTGTGCCCCAGTGTAGGGAATGAATCTTGATCAGGACCCCCCTCAATGTTCTCTTGGTGAACACATGGGTTCTTCTCACAGAATCTATGGTGTTTGTGACATTTACATGTTTACTTGAATCTGCTTTGCTTTGCACTTATTGTCATGTCTCAGTGCTTTCCATGCCCCTCAAAACCTAGGATCTTTTCATATTTCCCTCTTTTAAAATTAACACTTATTTATTTGTTCTTCAGAAGGGCAGTGGTGTGTGCTTCTGCACAAGTGTGGGGCTCAGCAAACAACCTACAGGAGTCAGTTCTCTCTTTGTACTGTGTGAGTCTGGAGGATTGACTTCAGGTTTTCAGGCTTGGTGACTGATGCCTTTACCACTGAGCCGTCTCTCCAGCCCAGAACCCAGGGTCTTAATTCAAAAGTGTTTCTGGCTTATCTCCCCCTCACCAGGCCTGGTGTGCCCATGATGCTGTCTGGTCCTCAAGGTTTGTGGAACTGGTAGCCTGCCCACCACCACTTCCATGCATCAGGATGAACATGGTGGTCCCTGTACACAGGCCAGCATTTAATCACAGGGGCAATTTATTTGGAAGGAAAGCTGAAAAATACAGTCTGGCTCAGCAGCCATGGCCTAGATTAAAAGTCTATTGCTACACATCAACAAAAAATGGGCTGACTCAACCAAGCGTGGTGGCAAGGAGGCAAGTGGAACTCTATGAGTTCAAGGCCAGCCTGATCTACATAGTAGTTACCAGGGCAGCCACATGTAGGGAGATGAAGAAGAAGAAGAAGAAGAAGAAGAAGAAGAAGAAGAAGAAGAAGAAGAAGAAGAAGAAGAAGAAGAAAAAGAAGAGGGGTATGGCTAATTCACCATCTCTGCCCCATATTGGGATACTGGATTAAGCATATACATCTGGTTTGCTCAGCTCAGCTATGGTAAGACAGTGTGGGGAGAGGAAATTTAGACAATTCCTATGAGTATTTGTTGGATGTCTTTCCATCATCCATTCATTCTACCTTATTCCCTTGTAATAGTTGACTTTATTGACATCTTATATTCTGAATTGATCTCTAAATGTCTCAAGTTGATTGACACATTCTAACCCCCTGACTTCAATGAACTAGGCCTAGCACAGGCAGCAAACCTGAGCCAAAGAGGTTTGCAGAAGTACATGGGAAAGAAGACTCCTCACTTCAGGAAAGCCACAGAAGAGATCCCCTTGCTCCGTTGTAAAACCACAAGGTTTAAGTGTAGCAGCTGATGGTGCCATCAGCAGAGGATCCTGCTGAGGATGAAGCTGGCCCTACAATGAGGCACAGCAGACAATGTGGCACTGACTGCACCTCACACTTCTGGATTGTAGTAACTTTTAGTCACCATGATGAAATTCACGACAGAAGCATCTTAAAGAGAGACTTACTTTGGCTCGTGGTTTCAGAGGGTTCCAACTATAGTGGCAGGGAAGAAATGGCATACAGATCTCTTTTCATCACTGCAGGCCCAGAATAGAGAAGTCAGAAGTGAGGAGCAGATCAATGACTCAGATCTTAAGAACACTAGACACATTCCCAGAAGACCTGAGATGTTTCCAGCACTCGTGGGCTCACAACCACCTGAAACTCTAGATCCCAAGTTCCAGAGGACCCAGTATCTTCTTCTGACTTCTTCCTCTGGGATACACATGATGCACATACAAATGTGCATGCAAAACACTCACTCCAAATTTTTAAAAATGAGCACAGGTGGTGGTGCTCGCCTTTAATCCCAGCACTTGGGAAGCAGAGGCAGATGGATCTCTGAGTTCAAGGCCAGCCTGGTCTATAGTGTGAGTTCCAGGACAGCCAGGTCTATACAGAGAAAACCCCGTCTCAAAGAAGTAGAAGGGGAAACAGAAGGGGAAGAGGAAGAGGAAGTCACCAGCTACATGTGTGCCTGGTGGTCAGGGAGACCAGAAAATATCATTGGATCCCTGGAAACTGTAGTTACAGACAGTTGTGAGCTGCCATGTGGGTGCTGGGAATCAAACCCAGATTCTCTGGAAGAGCAGTCAGTGCTCTTAACCACTGAGCCTTTCTCCATGTCTGGAGCTAAAACTCAAGTCATGCTTGCAAGACAAGCACTTTACAAATAAGTTATCTCTTCGGTTCTTTAAATTAATATATATATATATATATATTACGTTTATCTTATGTGCATGCATGTTTTGCATGTGTGTGTGTGTGTGTGTGTGTGTGTGTGTGTGTGTGTGTGCCTTTGGAGGTCAGGAGAATCAGATTCTTGAGACTGACAGTATGGATAGTTGCAAGCCACCATGTGGGTGCTGGAAACAGAACCTGGGTCCTCTACGAGAGCAGAGCAGCATGTTCTCTTAAACCCTAAGCCACCGCCCCAGCCCCTTTTTGGAATATTTTAAATTGAGAAATTAAAATCTAATTTTGTAATCATGTTTATAAAAACTATTGAGAGCCTGGTGGTGGTGGCACACTTCTTTAACCCCAGTACCCAGGGAGAGGCAGGTGGATCTCTGTGAGTTGGAGGCCAGCCTGGTCTACAAAACTACACAGAGAAACCCTGTCTCAAAAACTAAATAAGTAAACAAATAAATACCATTGAGGCTTATGGCAAGACTTCCCCATTTGGAGTGTCTGACTTTGTTTCATCTCTTGGTGAGTTAAGATCATTTCCCACAAACAGAGGAAACAGTGATGTCCTGAAACCCAAGCCTTCTCAGAAATGAGTTTTGGTCTCTCACGTGGTCATATGACTCCAGACTCTGGTAAACTCAGACATGCACATAATAATTGAGTCAAATCTATTTTTCTGTTGATGTAGCTTTGGACACCACCTCTTTGTCTTGTGTCATTTGCTTCCCAGGGCTTTATGTCTGCAAGCTGTCTGCCAGGGATCTATACTCCCAGCCCTCTAAGTAGCCTTTCTAATTTTGCATAGGTCTTTGGCTTTTTTGTTTGTGTTTGAGACAGTGTCTGTATGTATGCAACCCAAGCTGGCCATGAACTTGCTGTGTAGACCATGCTGGCCATGAACTTGCATCTAGCTTCCTGCCTCTGCTCTTTAAGTGCTGGAATTACATGTGCCCCTATACTTGGCTATATGAACCTTTTAATTCAAATGTTTTCTTCAGAGGCGTCATGCTGAAATACATTCAACCTTTCAACCTGCTACCAAGCCAAGTAGACCTAAGCTCCACCATGATTTCACCTCAGGAAGATGGCAAACTGCTTTTACTTGTTTGCTCTCAGCCTTTTCTTTGTAATACTATAGAACAGTGGTTCTCAATTGGGGTCACGACCTTTGGGGGTCACATGACCCTTTCACAGGAGTCAAATATCAGATACTTACATTATGATTCATAACAGTAGCAAAATCACAGTAATGAAGTAGCAACAAAAATAATGTTGGGGGGGTCACACAACATGAGGAACTGTATTAAAGGGTTGCAGCATTAGGAAGGTTGAGAACCACTACTACAGAGTGAGTCTGGGGCGTCACACTTGCTAGGCTGGCACTGTACCACAGGCTTACAAACTCCAGCCATCGGCAACTGGTGTCTCTTCAACCATTGTTATTTTAGGGTGGAAACACTGCTATGCTTTGTTGCTTCTTTGTTGTAAACTTTTAGACCTTTACCTCTAGATTTGAAAGTTTCCTCAAATTTGTCCTTCCTCGTTCACTTCTCCTCAGTCTCAAGCCTGTTCTTGGATCCTTCCATGTGAGCTTATGTCTCTCCCTCTATTTCTAAATTACTTATTTTTTTTGTACATTGGTGTTTTGCCTGCATATGTGCATGTGTGAGAGTGTTGGATTCCCTGGAACTGGAGTTACAGACAGTTATGAGCATCACGTGGGTGCTGGGAATTGAACCCAGATCATCTGGAAGAGCAGCCAGTGCTCTTAACCACAGAGCTATCCTTCAAGCACACACTTATGTCTCTTTATATGTATTAGCTTTTCATGAAATCTATCCTTCTCCACCCACAGGCCAGAGCCTTTCACCTCAGCCTGGTCTTTCTTGCTCTTACCTCCAGAATTCTAATACGTTCACCAAAATTCTTCCTGAAATTTTCTGCTGAATCCTACAGGAATTTTTTTTCCAGAGTTCACTTTTGGATGTTGTGATCTCTCCTGTGTTTGAGGAAATGTTTCCAAATCTCTGTAATGTTTAATAATGTTACTCATCCATAGAGAGTTGCTTGAGATAATAAGGCTAGCAAAGTGACTCAGTGGCTGAACAGGTCTAACATTCCTGAAGCCTAGGTCTACCTCTCCCTCTCTCTCTCTTTCATATCACACACACACACACACACACACACAGAGGGAGAGGAAGGGAAGATATATATATATATATATATATATATATATATATATATATATATATATTAAAGAGGCTGGAGAGATGGCTCAGTGCACAGAATACTTGCCTTGCAAGCATTAAGACATGCATTCAGTCCCCAGAACCCACATACCCACATTAAAATGCTGGGTATGATGGTTTGTGCTTATAATCTCAGCATTGAAGAAATAGATCCATGAGGGTCACTGGTCATCTGGTCTAGCCTAGTCTAATTAATGAGCTCCAAGCCAATCAGAGGACCTTGTCTCAAAGGAGGTGACCACTGTTCCTGAAGATGACATACAAAGTTGTTTTCTGATCTTCACACACATTCCCACACACACATGCATGTGTACACACACACTAAAATTAATAATGTGAGCTGAGCCTGGTGGTGCATGCCTTTAATATCTGTACTTGGGAGGGAGAGACAGGTAGATTTCTATGAGTTCCATTCCAACTTGGTATACATAGTGAAACCCTGTCTTAAAAACAATTAAAAAGGCTGGGCAGTGGTGGTGCATGCCTTTAGTCCCAGCACTTGGGAGGCACAGGCAGGTGGATCTCTGTGGGTTAGAGATCAGACTGATCTACAAGAGCTAGTTCCAGGACAGCCTCCAAAGCCACAGAGAAACCCTGTCTCAAAAAGCACAAACAAACAAACAAACAAAAAACTAGGGGCTACACTGTCTTACTGCTAGCCTTGACAGCACTATTGTTTGAATTCGGCACCAAAATGATTAATTTTTCAAACAAGTCATTATGAGATCCTAAGACTGTATTCTAGCTCTTTGTTATGTTTCATCAATTTGGAGACTTAAGTGACAAGCTATGACTACCTGCAGTTACATAGATGACAGATATCCTATACCAGACTTAATTTTGTCAGCTGATAATATGTAGTGACTAATTGGTAAGTGAATTTCCCCAATGAACTTCCAGTTCTTCTGATCAGAGCTAGTAAGTAGTTTTGTTGTTGATAGAGACAAAATTAGGCTTGTTAATGATTAAACCCATCTTTACAGCAACACAGCTTGTTACTGGCAAGATGGAAAGATTTTGCAGGAAGTAAATAAAAAATACTTAGTTCAAGACTTACTTCTCAAATGTTCTTTAAAGAAAATAATCTTCACAAGAGAAATGTGGTGTAAGTAAAGGATTTCATTTGTTTAAGAAAAAAGAATTCATACTCGACCTCATAATAAATTAGTGGTCACTTTTCCCCACATGATGCTATGTCTCAAAAAATAAACAGAACCAACCAAACAAACAACAACAAAGCCTGAGCTGGAGAGATGGCTCAGTGGGTAGCGGGCTTGCTGCACAAGTGTGAGGACCCCAGTTCAAATCCCAGAGCCCACATACAGGTCAGAAAGGGCATGTACCCCTATGACCCTAGGACTCCTGTAGCAAGTGGGAAGTGAAGACAGGAGAATCTTCAAAAGTCTGTGGGACAAGCCAGCGTGTGTAGTGACAAAGAAGAGACCCTGCCTCAAGCAAGGCCAGCAGGTCAGATAAAGCTGTCACCAGAGGTTGTCATCCGACCTCCACAAGTGTTCCGTGGCACACTTGTGTACACACACACACACACACACACACACACACACACACACAAGAAGTTTTTAATAGCCAGGCGTTGGTGGCGTACACCTTTAATCCCAGCACTCAGAAGGCAGAGGCAGGTGGATCTCTGTGAGTTCAAGGCCAGTTTGGTCTACAGAGTGAGTTCCAGAACAGCCTCCAAGCCTCCAAAGCTACAGAGAAACCCTGTCTCGAAAAACAAACAAAAAATACACACACACACACAAAAGAATTTTTTAATAAAATGAAAACCCATATGGGGCTGGAAAGATGGCTCAGGGGTTAAGAGCACTGACTGCTGCTCTTCCAGAGTTCTGAGTTCAATTCCCAGCAACCACATGGTGGCTCACAACCATCTGTAATGTGGTCTGGTGCCCTCTTCTGGCACGCACTGTATACATGATAAATAAATAAATAAATCTAAAAAAGAAAACCCATAGTGTTCATGACATATAAATATAAGCATTTATTTCACTCATACATGTAAGGGTTGGCCAGAAGGCAGATGACATAGATTGGCATCCAACCAGGAATTTTTTCCTTATATTTTACACCTTTGTTTTTGTTTTTTCTAAACCAGTGGGTAGCCCAGCTTGTTCCTCTGGTGACAATGATAGAGACACATGGCACCATAGAGCACTTCATTTGTTTTTTAATTTGTTTTTGTTTATGTGTATTGGTACTGAGATCTTGTCTTGTTGTTTCTGCCCGCATTCCAGTTTGCCCATGCAGTAAAGGTGTATTCTACTTCTAGCAGGAAGGGTTACAAGCTGGCATTTCAAAGGACATCCACACAGGGAGGGCTGAGGAATTACAGCAAATAGTTCCCTTTTTACTGAAGCTCATGAGGTCTAGTTGTTTGAGGCATGGTAAGCCATCTGTATACAACCCCTCAGAGGGGGCTGCAGAGGGGACAGGCAAGTGACATGCTAAAGAATGATGTACAGCATTTAAAAATGACCACTGTTTCAACCTTAAAATATACCTCCAGAAAAACCAGAGAATGTAAAACTTTAAAGAAAAGGAAGCACTATGGAAATACATTTAAATTTTTTTAAGTTGATATAACAAGTAATGGTTTTGTTTGTTTGTTTGTTTGTTTTTCAAGACAGGGTTTCACTGTGTATCCTTAGCTCTCCTAGAACTCACTTTGTAGACTAGGCTGGCCTCAAACTCAGAGATCCACCTGCCTCTGTCTCCTGAGTGCTGGGGTTAAAGGTGTGAGCCACCACTGCCTGGAAAGTAATAGTTTTAATTGTGGTATTTTCACACATTCGTGTCGTCATATCTTGTTCAAACTGATCAACTTTCTCACTGTCCTCCCCATCTCCTTCACTTTGTAAATTTTGTTTTGTTTTGTGTTTACGTTGTTGAGACAAGATCTCACTACATAACCCTGATTGGGTGGGAGCTCACAATGTAACGCAGGCTGGCCAGGAGCTCACTATGTAGTTCAGATTGGCCTCAAACTTGGAGGATTCTGGTCTCTGTCTCCTGGGTGCTTGAAATTAGCAAGCATTGATACTTTTGGCCTCAGCACT
The DNA here is from genome assembly GCF_003668045.3 of Cricetulus griseus. Taxonomy (NCBI): domain Eukaryota; kingdom Metazoa; phylum Chordata; class Mammalia; order Rodentia; family Cricetidae; genus Cricetulus; species Cricetulus griseus. The sequence goes on from NC_048600.1 coordinate 84,317,471, forward strand.
GGAGATATTATAAAAGCACTAAACAAGCTATCAGAAGCAATGCCAAATATCAATGACCATGTAATTGTTTATGAGTCAGAGGCAAACACTTGGAACAGATGGGGAAAGTTCAAAGTACTTTCTTTTTTCAGGCATCCCTCGTTTAAGAGGTAGATTCTTCATTGCTGTTCTCCATCCAGCTCCTCCATCTCACAGGTAACAGGGATTCCTCCAAGATTCTGCCATTTATTTTTGAGTGACACCTAATTTTCTCCATTTCCCACATGTCTATGGTGGTTTGGGCAGGAGACTCAACAGAGACCCCTGACTACACACCTCCTTCCCTATGTCACTGTTATCAGGTGCCCTTGTGAAGTTCCAGAGTATTTCTTGTGACCCTCATCTCTCTATGACACCACCAGATGCTACCAAGCATGAGTCAGTTCTTCAAGGTCACAATCCGGGGCTTAGTCCTGAAACTGTGAGTCCATACACTCTCCACCACGAGGTCCTAAGGAAGAATGGGCTTAAGGAATTCAACATAGCCAAAATGATTGCAAGGGCTGGAGAGATGATTCCATAATTAAGAGTACTGGATGGATCCAGGTTCAATTCACAGCACTAACATGGATGCTAACAGCCTTGTGTAACTCCAGTTCCAGGGGATCTGATACTTTCTTCTGGCTTCTTCTGGCACTGCATGAACATGTTGTGCAGATACACACTCACATAAAATAAAAATAAATCTTAAAAAAATCATTTATTCACTGGAGATGATGATAAATGCCTATAATCCCAGCCCTCATGATGCTGAGCCAGGAGGATAGTGAGTTTGAGGCCCGTTTGGCCCCGTACTGCAACCTTGTCTCAAAAAGCCAAAAATAAAATAGATTTCTTATATTAGAGTTGACAGAAACACAACTCGAACCAGCTCACATAACTGAAACATTCTGAGGGATGGCTGTACGTCCAGGTTTAAACAGCATCGTCACAATTTCTATCTCCATTGTTCACTCGCCTAGATTTCACTTTCCAACAGGCTGGCCCTCTCCCGTGATGACAGGTCATCAGCTCCTTCAGCACCTCGACAAAACCAGAACTTCTTTGTTCTCAGAGCGTGAACAAAACCAAATGAAAATGGGATCTGGGCATCATGGTGCACACCTTTAATCCCAGCACTCGGGAGGCAGAGGCAGGCAGATCTGTGAGTTCGAGGCCAGCCTGGTCTACAAAATGAGTTCCAGGACCGCCAGGGCTACACAGTGAAACCCTGTCTTGAAAAGACAAAACAAAGCAAAGTTTTTGAGAAGAAATAAATAGACCAGAAGTCATTATCATCCTTTTGTGTGTTTTCAAACAATGCCTTGCAATGTAACCAACTCACAATCTTTCTGCCTAGCTGAGTTACAGTTGAAAGCCGCTGCCTGGCTCCACTGCAGTCTTTTTAGTTTCTTTACAGAAAAATGTCTCCCTGTGGGGCAGAAATAATGAGTCCATCATATATCTGTCCTATGCTTCCTTGGCGATAGATCCTTCTACCTTGTCCCATGGAATCCCTCCGCCAGCTCAAAGTGGCTTCACACAACCTTTTTTTTTTTTTTTTTTTTTTTTTTTTTAACAAATGAAACAACTGAGACTTCCAGGGGTGAAGGGTTCAGCTGAATCTCCAGGTAGATGAGGAAGGGCTGTGGGAAGGTGTGTACAGATCAAGGAAGAAGATGCTGACCCCGGTCAACTTCCTTTGTGTGACAAGCTCCCATATCTCCTGACATCACATCCTCCTCTTTAACTCACCCAGCTGCAGCCCCTGTACCTCCTCTGGGCCTCTCTCCTCTTATCATTGCGATTCTACCAGTTTCTGCCACGCCTCTTTTCAGACCTTTGCTCCAAGTGCCAGCTCTGGACCCTGGCACTTCCCGCTCACTTTCATTCACCACCTGCCTTTCCTGAAGCTGCTGACATGTGTACAGGAAAGTGTGCGCGTTGCCTGGGGCTCTCTCTCATCCCGCTCTCCCTGATCTGCATTGTGGCCAATGCCCTCCTGCTGGTACCTGATGGGAAGACCACCTGGACCAACGACAACCTCAGCTTGCAAGTCTGGCTTATGGGTGGCTTCATTGGAGGAGGCCTGATGGTGAGAATGCTGGAGTGTTGGCCGGGGACCTGGGTACATTGCAAAGGGACGGTGGACAGGACAGAGAGGAAAAGAGGAGAGAGGACCAATTTGCTCTGGAGGGTGTGGCAAGGGCTTTGTGGGGACTAGGAGCCCATCCATCTGCTCACACACCCTAACCATTCTGTAGAAGGTCTGGAGAGCTCTAGGGGTCCTGAGCTGAGTGTCTGAGGGTAATGGGTGGAAGAAGAGGAGTGTCGTCTCTATTAGGTGGGAGCAAGTTCTACGTGCCTCTCAGTGAACACATACTGAGAAAACCTCATTACGAGGGTAGAAGCCGAAGGAGCAGCTGGTTGTGTGGGACGTTATCAGGACAGTGTCATAACTGGTGAGGTTGTCCTGAACAATCTCAGCCCAGGTAGATAGCTCAGATCAGTTACTCCACCAGCCAGCATCGTGTTGGCTTTCCCTCTCTTCCACAGCCGTTCCTTCTCAGCCCACCTTCCAGGATCCCCAGTCTCTGTTAGGGGTAATAACCCTGGACCTAGGTCAGTCTTTTAGAGTAGATGCCCCAGTCTTCCTGCAGACTAAGATCTATTAAAAGTGAGAGAAGAACCAGGCACGGTGGTTCATGCCTTCCATCCCAGTGCTCCAGAGGCAGAAGCAAGTGGATCTCTGAGTTTGAAGCCAGCCTGCACTAGTGAGCAAGTTTCAGGACAGCCAGAGCTATACACACACACACAAAAAAAAAAAAAAAAAAAAAAAAAAAAAAAAAAACTGTCTTGAAAAAAAAAAAAACAACCAAACAAACAAAAGTAAATATCAAGGGAAGGAGAGACACAAATATCCTAGATTTGCTGCCCCCATCTTCAAACTCCCTCCCATTTATAGAATTTTCTTTCTCAATTTTTTACTTTTTGTTTGTTTATGTATGTATTTAGAAGCAATATCCTGATTTACTTCAAGCTAGCCTGGAACTCACTATATAACCCAGGCCAATGTAGAACTTGAAATCTTCCTGCCTCAACCACTCAATTACAGGTGTGTGCTGCCATGCCTGACCATTCTGGAGAACTTTTGGATGGTTAACCTACCATCTTCATGGGATAAAGACAAGAGATCTGTCTAGCACAGTTTCCCATCTTTAGCACAGCTGGCTTTTAAAGTTCTCTGGGAGAAGTTGCACTTTGGTCCCCTCTGCTGGTCACATCTTTATTAGCTGCTAATGGAGATACCCGAGATAACAGCTCCCTCCCCTTGCCCTCTGGCGTCACTCTGACTCTACCCACTGCTTGGATTCTGGTGGTTGGCCTCTACTCTGATGCTCTCTCAGCTCTCTTACTTCTAGGCTCTCACAATCACCCAGCAGTCACATCAAGTATGCCTCCAGTCTAAACCAGCTGATTCGCCTACCCAATCAAACTTGCCTGCATCATTGGATCTGTTAAGGTTGGGCTCCCAACATCCTCATTCACAGCAGCCTTTCGGGGATAGGGGATACTGCACGGCACCGTGCTCTTTTTAATGGCTGTGCTCTGTAGATAAGGCAAAAGGTGCCCAAGGAGGGGGCTGGAGAGATGGCTCAGCAGTTAAGAGCACTGAGTGTTCTTCCAAAGGTCTCTAGTTCAGTTCCCAGCACCCACATGGCAGCTAAAAACTGTCTGTAACTCCAAGATCTGACACCTTCATATAGACATACAGACAGACAAAATACCAATGCCAATTAAATAAAAAATATAAATATTTAAAAAAAAGGTGCCAAGGAAGCAAGAATGGAAGCCCTGTGAGAGCAAGGACCACTTCCCTTATGAGGTGTTCAGTTCATATTTGTTGGATGAACGAAGCAGATAAATGGCAAGATGATGTGGGCATGGTGGCTATTCCTGTGAGGACAGCACTCTAGAAGCTGAGGTACAAAAGTAGAGAGGCACACACACACACACACACACACTTTCTCTCTCTAATCAGGGATCATCACAAACACCTCTTAGGGCAAGCGAGGCACTTGTTTTTTCTTCTTTTTCTCTTCTTTTCTTCTATTTGATATTTCAGACTAACCCTGGGGCTTGCTGCCTGCCAAGGACTTGCTCTGCAACTGAACCACACTTCCAACCCGGGGACATATTTTGTAATGTTCCCAAGGAAGTTTTTAATGTGATGATGTCAGAACTGACAGACAGATGACATTAAAAAAAAAAAAGAGGAACATTACAAACAAGGCCTCCCCCTCCCCCGCTGGGCGGTGGTGGTACTCGCCTTTAATCCCAGTCCTCCGGGAGGCAGAGGCAGGCAGATCTCTGTGAGTTCAAGGCCAGCCTGGTCTAGAAGAGCTAGCTCCAGGACAGCCTCCAAGTCCACAGAAAAGCCCTGTCTCGAAAAATCATAACAAACGAACAAACAAACAAACAGGGGCCCCACATTTCAGGATCAGCCAGGCAGCCAGCAGAGCTGAAGTTTGATGAGATAAACATAGACCACTAATCAAAATTTTCCACTTTTCTTTTTTCCATTTTAAAAACTCTGGGAACCAGATGGTGGTGGCGCACACCTTTAGTCCCAGTACTCAGGAGGCAGAGGCAGTTAGATCTCTGAGTTCAAGGCCAGCCTGGTCTACAAAGTGAATCCCAGGACAGCCAGGGTTACACAGAGAAACCTTGTCTCAAAAATCAAAGAAAACAAAACTCTAGAATGAGGACTACCAGGTTGGAACCCAAGGGTTTTTTTCATGCTAAGTACAAACTCTACCACTGAACTACACTCGTAGTTCAATGGGTTTTTCACAAAGTAAGCATACCTGTGTACGGAGCACACAGACCAGACCCCCACTGTTTCCTGGCCTGTGGTCCCCAGTACTCAATCTCTACATCAGGGAGATTGCTTGAGCCTAGGAGCTCAAGAAAGGGAAACAAATAGTTGGATTTTTTTTTTTTTTGAGGTAAGGCTTCAGATCAGGTTCACCTTGAGCTGACTGTGTACCCGAGGATGGACCTGTACCCCTGAGCCCCTTTGCCTACTAAATGCTGGGACTGCAGACAGGCATCACTGGGCTCTTTTCTTTTTGGTTATTAAGAGAAGGCCACATGAAACCCAGTGTGTCTTGAGCTCACTGTGTAGCTGAGGATGAGCCTACAGCCCTGGATCTTCTTCCTCCAAAACCCTGGAATTATGAGCATGCAACTAGACTGCACCAGGCTCTCAGCTGTCTGCAGACTAAAGCAGGAGAAGTGAGAGCTTAAGCCAGCCTATGTAAGAGGCAACTTAGAGAGACCCTTCCTTTAAAAAGGGAAGGGTGCTGGAGAAATGGCTCAGTGGTTAAGAGCACTTGCTGCTGGGTGTGATGGCACACACCTTTAATCCCAACACTTGGGAGACAGAGGCAGGCGGATCTCTGTGACTTTTGAGGCCAGCCTGGTCTACATATTGAGTTCCAGGATAGCCAGGACTACATAGAGAGACCCTGTCTCAGGAAGGAAGGAAGGAAGGGAGGAAGAGAGAGAGAGAGAGAGAGAGAGAGAGAGAGAGAGAGAGAGCAGCAATACTGCCAGTTCCTGGCAAGGACACACTTTTCTGGCCTCCAGGGACACTAGACACACCTGTGATACAAATACATACATGCAGGCACTCACATATACACAATAAAATAAAAATGAATAAATAAATATTTTTTAAAATTGTTACGGATATTTCCCTGTGTGTATGTCTATGCATCATACGCATGCCTGGTGCCCACATGGATCAAAAGCACATCTGATCCTCTGAAATTGGAATGACAGGTGGTTGTGAGCCACCATGTGGGTGCTGGGAATTGAACCCAGGTCCTCTGGAAGAACAGTCAGTGGTCTTAACCAATGAGCCATCTCTCCAACCACCATAAATCTTTTTTAAAAAAATAGAGCCATATGTGGTGGCTAAGATCTGTAATTCTAGCACTTTGGAGGAAGAGTGTCATAAGTTAAATGGCAGCCTAGGCTACAATGGACCTTGCCTCAAAATAAATTAATAATCAAAATTTAAAAGAAAAATGGGCTGGAGATGGGCTCCAAGACAGTAGAGTTGCCTAAAATGCACAAGGCCTGGGTTCAAACCTTAGTATTAGACAAAAGAACAAACAAACAAACAAAAAGCTGTAGAATCCCATGGATGCAAGGTAAGCAAAGAATGTGACTTGGTGGGACTAAGGTACAAACAAGGGCAAAGGCTGTTGTGTTACATGAAGTTGGAGGAAGGGTAAGGAAGTCTCAAAAGACTTGCTATGATTGTCTTTGTGAGACTTATTTTGTAGCCCATGGTGGCCTGGAACTTGCTATGTAGCACCAGCTAGGATGGACAGCACACACACACACACACGCACGCACGCACGCACGCACGCACGCACGCACGCACGCACGCACGCGCACACACACACACACACCTAGGGTATCTTTGAAGATACCTCAAGGGACTTGATCAGATAAAAGAGTAATTGAATATTAAGTTAATCAAGTGTTAGCGTGTGGGACGGAGTCTGGGATGGCATGGGATAAGAGTGATGAGAATCTATTAGAGATTCTCGTGGAAGGGGAGTAGGGGCTGAGTGTGTGAAAGAAGAAAAAGGGACTGAACGATTTAGAGACCACTGAGGAAAAGTACAGAAGACTGAAGTTAGCCCTGGTACAGGAGGGTTAAAATCTTGCAGCCCAGGTGTATTGGTGGATATTTTCCCACTGATGCAGGCAAGAAAGACAAAAGGCAGATGAATTGGGGGATATCGTGAGGTCAGTATGAGGCTTGCTAAAGCTAAGTTAACAAAGGCATTCAAACAAGCATGTCCTTCAGGCAGTTTGATACGGCTCTCTGGGTACTCAGAAGTGACTGTTAGCACAGAGGAACAGCTGATTGGTTACCAAGGAGGGTATGCACTTCATAATAAAGGATACTAGGAAAAAATAAAAAATCAGAAGTCGGCTCTTAGGAAATCCAGAAATCTACACCAGAATCTCTGCGCAAATCTTAACACACTCCTCCGTAATTGCTGCTCACTGTACCTGTTGAAGGTATTTATCAGCATAGGGTCTTCTATCCCAGCCAGTCATGACACAAAATCATCCTGTTGTCTCATTAAATGCTGAGAATAGTCTTTTTGAGATTGGTCTTGCAGATCCATTTTACAAAGCAATCAGTTCACAGAGTGGAATGAAGATCCTGACTCCCATTCAGTAGGGACCTACCATTCAAAACTATGTGTGTGGAATAAATCATATTGCTACCCCCTCGCCTGAACATTTGATGGCCTTTTGTCTAAGACAGGCATAGTATTTTGGACCCAACCCTCCAGGAAACTACAATCTGGAGCGAGATAAGGCAGGCATATAATGACAAATTAAGGTAGAGTCCAACAATGACCCAGAGACTATAGATAAGGTTTTACGGTACAAAGGGCTGAGGGCATCGTGGGCAGCTTTCCTGAGGAGATGGACAATGCTAGCACAGCCTTGAGAGAACCTGCTGTCATCACCAACTCTCATCCCACAGGTACTGTGTCCGGGAATTGCAGCAGTCCGGGCAGGGGGGAAGGGCTGCTGTGGTGCAGGTTGCTGTGGAAATCGCTGCAGGGTAAGAACCAAATTAAGAAATGAATTCAGGACAACCAGAGCTGTAACTCAGAGAAACACTGTCTGAGGGTTGGGGGCGGGGGCGACGTCAGGTTTGATTCCTGACTCCTTCCCCACGGCCTACAAGCAGGTCTCAGGTGCTGCCTCACTCAGAGTCTTGGGCCCAAATGAACCTGACCAGAGGGGCCTAGAAGCCCCATGAACCTCTGTGGTAGATGACTTTTAGGATTCGCCTAACTTCAGACCCGGAGTTTAAAGAGAAATGCATTTTTTAGGCAGGCTGGACAGAAGAGCTGCAATATGCGGGAGGAATAGGCACGGGTGGCCCTCCAAGGGAGGAGGCAGGCTTACTCACTCAACCTTTCCACACCGGGTCTAGATGCTTCGCTCTGTCTTCTCCTCTGCCTTTGGGGTGCTTGGCGCCATCTACTGCCTCTCAGTGTCAGGAACCGGGCTCCGAATCGGACCCAAATGCTTAATAAACGGCCAGTGGGACTATCACTTCCAAGAAACCCAGTAAGTCCTGTTCTGTGTTTGTATCCCCCATTCTGTGCCCCTCCCCACCCGCCCTTCTTTCCTGCGTGGTCCAGGAATGAAGGACCAGACCGAGCTTCTAGAGAGCCCCTTCCACGTGGCCCATCGAGCCCTTGGCAGATCTTAGCAGACCCTTGCACTGGGTGGTGGTGGGGCCTGCTGTGTGGTCAGATTCTTTCAAATGACCCTGTCCATCCACAGAGGCTCTTACTTGCGCAATAAAACTCTATGGGATTTATGTGAGGAGCCACCTCATGTGGTACCCTGGAACGTGACGCTCTTCTCTCTGCTGGTGGTTGCCTCAAGTCTGGAAATAGTGCTGTGTGGAATACAGCTGGTGAATGCGATCATTGGTGTATTGTGTGGCGATTGTCGGAAAAAGGTGGGAACGCATGGGGTGAAATTGTGGGGGGTGGGGTCCTGTTTGTTCTTGGCTGCATCTTTACTCGTTTTAATTTTCTTGCAGGGCACAGAATACTGAGTTCCATGGGCCACCCAATACCTCATTTCTGGAAGTCTGAGTGGACCACCCACTCCGTGCTTAGCTGAAATAAACTGCTTTTATTGTTCAATTTTTTTTTTTTTTTTTTGGTATAAACCACCCTGAACACCCTTCCCCAGTTTATCCTTTGGAAGGACTGCACGTGGGCTTTCAGACGTATCTAGGCTTGTGACTTATAACCCCACCCCCTGCTTGTTATTTTCTTAACAAATAGTTATTGTTCTGGAAATAAAATTCTGTGCTCTCAAGGTGCCAATGATGAAAAATGAGCAATTTTAACTTAATTTGTGTGTGTGTGTGTGTGTGTGTGTGTGTGTGTGTGACACAGAGAGAGACAGAGACAGAGAGAGAAAGAGACAGAGAGACAGAGAGACAGAGAGAGATGGAGACAGAGAGAGGAGATAATAATGCAGGACTTGGTTCTTATACCATGTGTGTTCTGGGGATCAAACTCAGGTCCTTGGGCTTGCACCAAGCACCTTCACCTACTGAGCCCCCACTTCACTCCTCCCCATTGTTGGATAATAGCCTCAGGTCATGAGGTCAAGAGGAATTGAGTCAGGCAGTACTAGGCAAATAGCCCCAAGCCATAAAGAACAGCTTAGCCCCAGCCTGACCCTTCCACTTCACCAGAAGAAACAAAATATTCCTAGGTACTGAAAACAACACACTCTGCTTGCAGTCAAACCAAACACTGTGCTTGTGCTTGTGTGCTCACACATGCACACACGTGCGCGCGGGCACACACACACACACACACACACACACACACACACACACAATCTATGACTTCTGTGTGCTTCTCTGCCTCATTTTTCTTACACCCACCATTGACAATTTCTTCCTTTTTCTTTTTCCTTGTCTTTTTTTTTTTTTTTTTTTTTTTTGGTTTTTGAAGACAGGGTTTCTGTGTGTGTCCCTGGCTGTCCTGGAACTTGCTCTGTAGACCAGACTGGCCTTGAACTCAGAGATTCACCTTCATCTGCCTCCCTAGTGTGGTATTAAAAGTGTGTGCCACCATAGTCTGGCTGGCAATTTCTTTTTAAAGAAGTGAAGAATTATTTCAGTTGCCGGTAAATGTCAGACACCATACAAATGGCTGAAATTGTCTACATAACATATCAAAGTGGACCTGGCTGCCAGGTTCTCCCAGCATCCCTCAGTTTCTACCTGTTAGAGGGTCTGGCTGGCATACCCAACCCCTACCCTAAACTTCTTCAGTCCTGGGGCTGGGATGCCCTTTCCCCAGCTGCCTTCCCTATATAATCCAGATTTTTTGGTTACCTGGTCCTGTTTTTTTCTACCCTTTACCCTCCTGGCCTCTTGGTCTGGCTCTTCCTTCTCTCTTCTCCCCTCTCCACTATCATTTCATGGCCCAACTCAGGGTCATATTCACTCTGGACAGATGCCCCTGTCTGTGGCTATATTCTCCCTTTTATCTACAATAAACCTTCTCCTCTACCATACCTAAGAGCAGTCCTTCCTTTTTTATTCAGTAAACATTCTTTAAAAACATATTGGTAATGAGATAAGCATTGAGTGAGGGGGGGCGTACTTAACATAAGGAAAATCTAATATGGGTACCTGGGAGATTCCAGACAGAGAAAACAGTGTGGGAAGTCAAAGTCTTCAACGACAATCTCTGTTTAGAAAAGCCACTGTTTGGAATTTGCAAGGTGGAGAGTGAGGTGGGGAGGGGCATAGAAACTATGGGGAAAGATTCTTCAGTCTCAGAGCTCTAGAAAATGAACATATAAAACCATTTGCATTGTCATCTAATTAGTTGCACTGGCTCTATGGGCACCTCCTACCCACCTGGAGACTTTCAAACCAAATGTACACCCCACCTGGCCAACTCAAACTTGGGGACCTCTAAATCAGGCACTACCAATAAGGGATAGATTGGGTCTCATCATCCAGTTTCCCTGAGTACAGAGGTGGGGACTTCCATCCCATTCCTTAATCTGAAGTCACTGATGGCTCGGAAGGAAACAGCTTGGGCTCTTAAAGGGAACATAACATCTACGCCCTAAAAGTTAATGTGATTAACTTCTTTGTTCTGAACTGTGTGACCTACAGTTACCCTTAAAGCCAAACCTGAACGCAGGCCTGGACCTATGCAGGGTCAAGACAGAAGCAAGGAGGCAGCTTCTCTCATTTTTAAATGAGATCAAGAAGCTTTAATAGTAAGAGGCACAGTGCTGGCAGGGTCCAGTGGGAGCGTGGCAACAGCATCAGCTGTTACAGCAGAACGCAGGGTCCAGTGGGAGCGTGGGCAGAGGCAATAGCGTCAGCTGTTACAGCAGAATACCCTGACATCATTAAGTGCAGTGTCATCACGGAGCCCTCTAGGCTTCTGGATTTTGGTCTGCAAGCCACAGACACCTTTGGCACAGGAGTTGCTCCAGTCTCCATAATCTCCCCAGTTCAGCCCAGGCCCCTCCAGCTCCACACCGTCTGAGCAACGGAAGCGCACGTTGTTCACCGCAGTATTGTCCCCAGGAAATGAAAATGGCTCCACCCGAAGGGAGAAAGCCATTAGGTAGTGCGAACCAGGACACCACAGAGGCTCGCTCCACGAGCCCCAGCTGCAAGAGAAGGAGAGTTATAGCTGGCTCTGTGAGCACCTCCTACCCACTTGGGGACTTCCAAACCAGGTACTACCAATAAGGGTCTAATCACCTGTGTTTCCCTGAATGCAGAGGAGTGGACTTCTCATCCCACTCCTCCGTAACTGAGTTTTACCTCGGGAGTGTAACAGAGGGGAAGGGGCGTCCCTTTGCACTAGCAGAGTGCCCTTCCAGCTTTACACACACTAGATAAATGCTCTTTCCCATCTATCCCATTTTTTGGGGGGGATCCCGAATTCCCACCTTCCTGATTGGGACTCCACAACATGGGTGTTTTGCTCTGCGTTCCCTCGCGTACAGTGAAGCCGTATCCCGTTCAGAGCTGTGTCATCTCCAGGAATGCCTTGAGGGGGCTCCACCTAGGTGAGGAGGAGAAGAGAAGTGAGCTCCAGCGAGGGGATCGCCAATCTCAGCTCTGCAATCTGGCATATCTCTATCCTTTAAAACCCGGATCTGAGGCTTCACCTTGATGGAGAATCCACTGGCAAAGTATCCATCAGGACACATCTCAGGCCAGGCCCAGTCACCCCAGGTCCCACCGTTGGTCACTTCAACAATCGATGCATATCGAGCTATTTTCCTAATTATCTGTGCATGTCCACAGTATATCACCCATAGCAGCAGCAGCAGCAGCAGCAATTTGGCTCCAGCCTGCAACTCCATCCCCTGCATTACCTATGCATCTGGTTGCTTACATGGATTTATATCAACCCCATCCCTATCAGGATTCAGGTTGCCGGTCTCTACCAGCCCTGGCCTTTCAGGGCTCAGATTGCGGAAGAATGACCAGGATTAAGTGACATTCAAAACTAATCCACTCCAGGAACCCAAAGATTTGATTCCCAACTCTGGGGGAAAGAGGCTGCCAAGAGCTAGGGAAGGAGGTGTAGTGAAAGCCATTGAGTTGAAATTAGCATCTACCCAATACTTTCTATAGACCACTAGCTGTGATTGGGACTTTGCAGTCATATTTCATGTAATCCTCACAATGATTGTAGAAGATAGAAATAATATTTCCTAGTTTGTAAATGAGAGAGCTGGGTCTCAGAAATGACAAGTGACTTGCCTCCAGTAAGCGGAGGAAAATCCCAGCACTGGCAATGGAAGCCAAGGCTAGAGACTGTAGTTTTCCAATGGTTATCTGCCAGGGACAGGATTAAGCAGGGACAGTTCGAGATGAGGGGTAACTTTACAGGATGTAAGAATGCATAGAGACAACATAGATTGAGAGCCTGTGAAGTGTAGGGACTGGAAAAGCTCTTTTTAAGTTCTGTGGCCCTGTTCCTTTGAGAATCTTGTACACCAGACATACCCAGAGACACAGGGTCTCACTCTGTAGCCCAGCTTGTTCTCAAATACAGTGGGTAGCTGTCTTGGTTAGGGTTTCTATTGCTGTAATGAAACACCATGGCCAAAAAGCAAATTTGGGAGGAAGGGGTTTATTAAGTTGGCTTATGCTTCCACTGGTGGAAGTCAAGACAGGAAGTCAAGTAAGTAAGGCAAGGAGCCTGGAGACAGGAGCTGATACAGAGGCCATGAAGGGGTACTGCTTACTGGCTTGCTCCCCATGACTTACTCTGCCTGCTTTTTTTTGGGGGGGGGATTCAAGACAGGGATTTTCTGTGGCTTTGGAGGCTTTCCTGGACCTAGCTCTTGTAGACAAAGCTGGTCTCGAACTCACAGAGATCCTTATGCCTCTGCCTGCCAAGTGCTGGGATTAAAGGTGTGTGCCACCACTGCCCGGCTGGAGACCTTTTTTTTTTTTTCTTTTTTAAGTAAATCCAGATTTAATAAACAGGGCAATGTACAGGGGAGCATTCCCCCAAGGTGGTCCTCAGGAAGGCAAGGGACAGAACTCGAGGACACTGGAGACATTTTCTTAATCGAGGCTCCCTCCTCTCAGATGATGTTAGCTTGTCTTCAAGTTGACATAAAACATCCAGCACAAGTAGCCCAGGCTGACCTTGAATTTTCCACAATCCTTCTGCTTCAGCCTCCTAAATGCTAAGATTACCAGCAGGGGGCACCACACCCAGTGAGACAGTAATAATTCTAAGAGTTTATGGACTAAGAGATTAGTTTATATAACTAAACAAATGAAGCTACTCTTCCTCTGTTTCTGTATTCTTTAAGACGGGGTTTACCATGTAGCCAAGACTGGCCTGGAGCTCACTGTTTACCCCAGGCTGTTCTGGAACTCTTGATCCTTCTCTGTCAGGCTCCTGAGTTCTGGGATTACACCCCCTTTGCCCTGGCTTGCTTGTATTTTTGGATCCTTTCCCGGAATGCCTTCCCTTCTATAACCAGTAGATGGACCCCTAATTCACAATACAACAACAACAACAACAAAACCCTGCTAGATTTGGGGGGGGGGGTAGGGAAGTGGGGAAGGGACCACCTCTGACTTACTGGCCTCATATACATTCCTCTGTTTCTTTAACGAATAATTATTTATCATACATTTGGTGCAAGCAATGTTCTAAATGCTTAAAATAACCAAGAAAAGTAAGGTGTCTGGGCAGGCCTAGTGGCTCAAGCTTGTGTGTGATAGAAGTGACTCAGAAAGCTAAGAATAGAAAGTTCAAAATCAGGACGAGTGAAGAGCAAAGGGGTCCAGACCAGGCTGGTGAAACCCACAGAAACAACGGACCTGAACATAGGAGGAACTCTTGCTCCCCAGACTGATAGCTGGGATACCAGCATGGGACTGATCCAGACCCCAGGAACTCGGATTTCATTGAGGAAACCTCGGAAATCTACAGGACCTCCTGTAGCAGTTCAGTACTTATCCCTAGCATAGGTGTGGACTTTGGGAGTCCATTCCACATACAGGAATACTCCCTGAGCCAAGACACACAGGGGTGGGCCTAGGCCCTATCCCAAAGGATACAATAGACTCTGATGACACCCTATGGAAGGCCTCACCATCCAGGAGGAGCAGAAAAGATATGTGATAAGTAGGGTTTTAGTTGGGGGCGGGGGAAGAAGGGAACTGGGATTGCCATGTAAAACAATCTTGTTTCTAATTCAAATAAAAAAATCTGAAAAAAAAAAGAAAGTTCAAAATCAGCTGGGCAGTGGTGGTGCATGCTTTAATACCAGCACTCGGCAGGCAAAAGCAGGCAGATCTCTGTGAGTTTGAGACCAGCCTGCTCTACAAGAGCTAGTTCTAGGACAGCCTCGAAAGCCAGAGAGAAACCCTGTCTCCAAAAATAAAAAAAAAAATAAAAAAAATAAAAGAAAAGAAAAAAAGAAAAAAGAAAGTTCAAAATCAACCTGAGATGTGGGGCATGGTGATGCACACATTTAATCCCAGCACTCAGGAAACAGACAGGCAGATTTCTGTGAGTTTGAGGACAGCCTGATCTATATAGTGAGTTCTAGAACAGTCAGGGATATGCAGAGACACTGTCTCAAATAAATAAAGACTATGTGCAGAGACCCTGTCTCAAATAAGTAAATAAATAAATAAAATGAATCACCTTGGACAGTTTAGACCTTGTCTCAAACTCAAAAAGGAAGAGGGAACAAAGTGGGATTTGAAGATGCTACAGCTCAATGCTAGAATGCTTCCCTGGAATACTCAAAGTCATGGGTTCAGTCTTCAAAATACACAGAGAGAGAAAAGGCACCTGTCTTCATCAAGGTTCACATTCCAGTGGGGAAGACAGAAGATTCTCCCCAGTAAAGCTTGAGCTGTGTTTACACACACACACACACCAGAGAGAGAGAGAGATCAAGAGAGTGTGTGTATTGGGTTTTGAACCTAGAGTCTTGCACATACTAGAAAGACACTCTACCACTGAACTATACCCCTAAACCTTTTTTTGTTTTGTTTTGTTTTTCGAGACAGGGTTTCTCTGTATTGCTTTGGAGGTTGTCCTGGAACTCACTCTGTAGACCAGGTTGGCTTCGAACTCACAGAGATACACCTGCCTCTGCCTCCCAAGTGCTGGGATTAAAGGCGTGAGCCACCAACGACCGGCTTCCCTAACCCTTTTTATACTTAAAATTTTTAAACCATTTTTAATGTTTTTCACAGAACAAGGCTTGATTTTTTTTAAAGATTTATTTATTATGTATACAACATTCTGCTTCCATGTATATCTGCACACCAGAAGAGGGCACCAGATCTTATAAGGGATGGTTGTGAGCCACAATGTGGTTGCTGGGAATTGAACTCAGGACCTCTGGAAGAGCAGTCGGTGCTCTTAACCTCTGAGCCATCTCTCCAGCCCCACAAGGCTTGATTTTTATTGTTTTAAAAAGTGTAATATTAGGCCAGGCATTGGTGGTGCATGCTTTTAGTCCCAGCACTCAGGAGGCAGAGGCAGGTGGATCTTTGTGAGTTCAAGGCCAGCCTGGTCTACAGAGTGAGTTCCAGGACAACCTCCAAAGCAATACAGAGAAACCCTGTCTGGAAAAAAAAACAAAAACAAACAAAAAGAAAGTGTAATATTAGCTGGGCAGTGGTGGCACATGCCTTTAATCCCAGTGCTTGGGAAGCAGAGACAGGAAGATCTCTGTGAGTTTGGTCTACAGAGTGAGTTCCAGGACAGCCAAAGCTACATAGAGAAACTCTCAAAAAATAAATAAATATAAAACTCTTACTATTTGTTTAGCTTTCCGACTCTGTACTTGTGCCTTCAACACTTTCACAATGGTTTTCTGCTCCTCAATAAAGAACATAACACTAGATCCTCCCATGAACACATTTATTACAAATGGAATCACTGTCTGCCCTGCTAGCATTTTTGTTGTTTTAGGCAATGTTATGAGAACTTTAGGACTCACAGTACAAAATCCTCAAAGTCTGCCTGGACACACACCACATGTGGATCTTGGTGCTTCCCCAAGCTTCTTGAAATAAAGATTAACGATTCTGTTTCCATGGATTCCAGATAGCCATTCTTGTTACTCTGTATTTTAGGGGAACCTGTAATGGTATGTCAAATTCTGGGCCATTCTGAGCATATATTGCTATTGGAATAAGGATGGCCTTTTTTAAAGACAGAGTCTAGGTAATTTATGCAGGCTGGCCTTGAATTTTTGATACTCTCCTTCACCCCCACAAATACCTAAGGTTACATAAAGGCCTGGGCTGCCGCGCCCAACTGTGAAAACACTTAGGTATTCTGAGGAATTTAATATAGGGCCTGCCACGGCGAAGTAAAGATTGATTTAATGAAGAAAAAACTAATGTGGAGCTTAAAAAACTAAATCATAAGAATGTAAAATAAGAGAGCCTAAAGCCCCACCATCTGACCCCAGCAAGCAAGATCTACTGGGCAACTGTGATCAGCTTTTCCACTTACAATGTTTTCACTTGATCCTCACATGAGATTTACAAAGACCCATTATCCTCAGTTTATAATGGATTCATGCCCAGGGTTAAAGTAGGACCCATAAGAGGCTGCTGCCTTTTATGACAGGCTTAGTCCCACATGTAAAGGCAATGAAGAGACATGTCACATGCCAAATCCCCCAAATCATCTTTAGGTCCCTCACCCCAGGATCTGACCTCTGGGGCAAAGGACACAAAGGAGGGGGCTTAATAGGTTAATTATTAACCATCTGCACCTCAGAGCACCACGGGAAGAGAAAGGCCACCACCCAGTTAGGTGAGGTGTGCCAGCGATGGTCATGGGGGTCTCACTGACATCCCCAGCCCTGGGACGCTGGTTGTGCCATGTGATTCCTTTAGCTATCTTCACGTTGTTATTTCTTTACACCGGTGTGAGGCTCTTCCATGAGTGGCCTCACTCGGCTAGGAGAACCCAGCAGTCCGGCCTTTGGGAACTCGAGCCCCCTTCTCCTTCCCCAGTCCTCACCGCCTTGCTTCGGTTCACTTCGGGTGTCCTGACAGGGTGCAGGCCCGGGGTGCAGGCCTGCAATCCAGAGGGACCACTACCTTCCCAGGTAAGTTTGAGTTAAGGTCAGAGACTAAGGGTTCTGAACAAGGAAACAGAGGACCCAGACTGAGAAGCTAATGAAAGGAGGTTCCTCCCTCTCTGTTCCCCTCTCCCTTCAGATGCTAAGAATAAGCAGGAGAAACCCCAGCTAAACTCGAGGGACAATTTTTTTCAGAGCCCATCAGTCGTTAAGTAGGCCTAGCTGGTTATGCACCTATCTCTCCTGTATCTACCTCCCAGATCCTTCCGGAGTTGATACCCCTGGTGGTGCCGGAGAAGGAAGAGCCTCCCTGTCTGGGGCCTCAAGGGGTGCTGGGTCGCATGGTGAGCCCCTTCTTGGCCTGTATGAGCCCGGAAGGGGATGTGGAGTTGTCTCAGTACCTGGCAGGATGGAGGGAACTACTCAGGTGAGTGATCTCCCTCCCCAAAGACCATCGTCTTTCATATGGGCCATTGCTCTTTCTCAAGTCATCTCCCCCTTCCCACCACCAAACAGGTTTCTAACCCCCCTTGGCTCTGTCTTCGCCTTCGCCACCAGCGAAGCCTTCATCAAGGTGACCGCCCTCGAGGCTCGCGTGCACGGCCCGGATGCTTCGCACTACACGTCGCTGGCGACTATGGCGACATGGGAGCGGCAAGCAGGACTACTGGAGCTGCCCGGGACCGAGGCCCGGAACCCAGCCAGGGCCTCGGGCTCTCGAACGCTGCTTTTGCTGCACCGCGCGCTGCGCTGGTCCCAGCTCTGCCTCCACAGGGTGGCGACAGGGACGCTCGGAGGTCCGGACGCGGGCGTGCAGTGCGGAGACGCCTACAGCACCGCCCTGGCCGAGCACCACCCCTGGCTCATCCGTCAGGCCGCACGCCTGGCCATCCTCGCCCTCCCTAGTCGCGGCCGCTTGCTCCAGCTGGCGTGTCCCGGAACCGGAGAGGCGGACGCGCGGGTGGCCCTGGCCCGGGCCGCCCGAGTGCTGGAGGACGTCTACAACCGTACCCAAGCCCTGCTGGCCGGCCACGGCCTGCTCCAGCTGGCTCTATGACCGCGGTGTCTGGGAACTAACCAGGAAGGCATTGCTGTGGGGAGGGATCTACGCACCCAGGGTCACCAAGGAGCCGGCGGCCTGGGGAGCCGTCCTCCTTCGTGATGTCACCACAGTTAAGGCCCAGCCCCTAGCAGGGCAGAGTACGTGGTGTCAGACCCTCTCATCTTCAGCCTCTCGAAACTTGAAGAAGCAATGAATGGGGAATAAAGAATTCTTTAGTAGCTGTCGACGCATAGGGCGTTATGTATGATGACTGGAGAACCAGTTTAAGGGAGGAAATGTGGGAAGATGTGTCACCCCCGTTCTCTGTAACCGAATGGCTCATATTCCCCAGAACCCATTTGGGCCACTCCCACTGCTTCAGTTGCCAGCCCTATAGCAGGTCTCCAGTCCAGACCTGTTCTCTGAGCTCCACACAGCAAACGCGTGTCCTACCTGAGCTCCACCCTGCCTCCACCAAAAGTACGCTTCCTTTTGTGTTCTCGGTCTCCATCCTAAAGCCTGTGCATCACGGATCTCGCCAAACAGGCACTCGGCTCCACAAAATGTTTTATCAAAGGTCTCCTTGGTTGCTCTCATACTAGTGAACGTGAAAGAGTTAACCTTTTCGTATACTAACTCTCCAAAATTGTACCTCAAATCTATTTCTGAACTCTAGAATTCTGTATATCCAGCTGGCTATTCGATGTTTCTATTTGGATGTCAACTAGGCATAGCACACCTAACAGGTTCAGACTGAGTTTCTAATGCTTTCTCCTCCTAAAATATTCCCTTCCTAGTCTTGTGACCTCAGTAAGGAGTTCTATTTTTCCAGGTCCTCAGACTCAAAATCTTGTTAAACTGGCTTTCACCACATCAACACTGAATCTGTGAAAATCTGACCATTTGTCACATTTCCCCACATTTCTTTGTCTAAATCAACCTTAGGTATTGCCTGCATTATTGAACTAGACTAATTGTCACACTATCTGTCTTTTCTTTCTTACAATTGTACTGTCACTAAAGCACAAAAGGTGACTTTTAAAAATGTAGATATTGGGGGCTGGAGAGATGACTCAGCCGGTAAAGTACTTGAGGTGAGAACCAGTGTTTGGATCCTCATCACCCACATAAAAGCAGAGTGGGTTTCGGACAATGGTGGCACAGGGCTTTTTAATCCCAGCCCTCGAGAGGAAGAGGCAGGCAGATCTCTGTGAGTTCAAGGAGTACCTGGTCTACAGAGCAAGTTCCAGGACAGCTAAGGCTACATAATGACACCCTGTCTGGAGAAAAACAAAAAGCAGGGTGGGCATGACAACCTACCTATAATCCCAGCAAAAGGAATATAAAGGAAGGAAGATCAGGAGTTCAAAGCCAACCTCCGATACAAAGCAAGTTTGAGGCTACATGAGATCCTATAAAAAAAAAAAAAAAATCAGGAAAGCCAAGCCTGGTATCAGGGACTTGTAACCTCAGCTACTTGGGAAGCTGATACAGTAGTTTAGCAAACACAGTGCCTGCCTGGGCTACAAATAACTTCAAAACTAGCTTTGACAATTTAGAGAGCTTCTTCCTCAAAATAAAAAAAGTAAGAGTCCTGGGGGTGTCAATGAGAGAGTGCTTGCATAGAATGCATGAACAAGGTTCTGGATTTGAAACCAACAAAAGCAAAAACTAAACACAAATCTCAGAAAACAATGCATTGACAAAAGAGTTTTGGGTATTGCTGCAGAAACACAACAAACTGAAGAAAAAAATGAATATATTTGACTTCACCAATTTTTTTGTATTTATTTATTTTTGAGATAGAGTTTCTCTGTGTAATAGTTCTGGCTGTCCTGGAACCATGTCCAGCTGGCTTCACCAAAATTTAATTTTTTTTTTAACATTTAGTTATTTGTTGGGGGAGAAGATAGTGCATTTGAGTCACAGTAATTTGTAGAGGTCAGAAGACAACTTGCAGGAGTTGTTCTCTCCTTCTACCATGTGCAAGAGAAAACTTTATTAGTTGAGCTATTTTACTTGCTCAAAATTTAAAACTTTTGCTATAATCAAGTGGTAGAAAAATATCTAGGAATCATATATCTGATGTTTCTAGTACCTAAAATAAATAAATAAATAAATGTAAATACACTCATGCCTTTTATCCCAGCACTTGGGAGTCAGAGGCAGGCAGATCTCTGAGTTTGTGGCCAGTCTGGTCTACAGAATGAGTTCCAGGACATCCATGGCTACAGCTACACAGAGAAACCTTGTCTCAAAAAAAAAAACAAAAAACAAACCAAAACAGACAAACAAAAAAACCCACTCACAACACAGCAATAAAAACATCAAATAATCTCACCTTTCTTATTTTTTTATTTTTTGGGGGGTTTTTCAAGACAGGGTTTCTCTGTAGCTTTGAAGGCTATCCTGGAACTAGCTCTTGTGGACCCAGCTGGTCTCGAACTCACAGAGATCCACTTGCCTCTGCCTCCCGAGTGCTGGGATTAAAGGCATTCACCACCACCGTCTGGCTAACCCCCCTTTTAAAATTTAGTAATTTTTATTTTATGGTGTGCTGGTGTTTTGCCATGGGTGTCAGGTCCCCTGGAACTAGGGTTACAGACAGTAGTGAGCTGCCTTGTAGGTACTGGGAATTGAACCAGGGTCACTCAGGAAGAGCAGTCAGTGCTCTTAACCACTGAGCCATCTCTCCAGCCCCTAAGTAACCCCCCTTTTTTTTAAATGGACAAAAACCTTGAATGGACATTTCCCCAGGAAGATATTCAAATGGCTCACTAGCCATGGAAATATGATTAATATTTACTCAGGAAAAACAAATCAAAATCACAAGATTGCATCCACATGCACTAGAATAACCATGATTTAAAAAAATAATAACAATATATTATATGTGTGTGAGAGAGAGAGATAATGCATGAAGATGGAAACCCTCAGATATGACAGGTGGGCTATCAAGTGGTTCAGAAAGCAATTATAGCTTCTTCAAAAGACCCAGAAAATAAACTCCAAGTATGCATTGCTAAATTTGTACCCAAGAAGAACGAAAACATGCCCTGACCATTCCAATAATTTATACTCCATCGTGCGTGCCCTTTGAACCAGGACATAACGTTGTCATCTACAAAACCTTCATACTCGAGACTACACAATCGAGTTACCAAATTTAAAAAAAAAAAAATCACACACCAATCTCATAAAGTAAGTTGGACCGCAGTTACCACTATCTTTAGCCTCAGGGCGCCAGCGGGCCTCTGGTTGGGCTGTCTGTAAGAGAAGAGGCTCCGCCCTCGCCTTCCCTCCCGGGACCCACCTCCTTTTTTTTTTTTTTTTTTTTGTAACTTGACACACTGCCGTCAAGTGTTCACCGTCGCAAACGAACGCTTTGTTTTCCCTTCTGCCGTCAACCCCAGCCAGTTTCCCTCCCGGAAGGCCACAGAGGGTGCTACAGAGAGTGACGGAGCGCTTTACGACAGTTGCTTTGTGGCAGCAGTAGAAGAGGAAGATGGCGGCCGCCTTAGCTGTCCGTGGAGGTGCTTCTGCACCGGCCTTTGGGCCGGAGGCTCTCGCCCCAGACTGGGAAAACCGGGAAGTCTCCACAGGGGTGAGGAAAGAGTCGGAGTTCAGAAGACATGTAGTAGGCCTGACGCGAGGGAAAGCACGAAGCCCGAGTGGGTTTGGGCTTAGTGTGCTGGGGGAGAGGTGCAGTGTTGTTTCGGGAGAGGGAGGAGGGCTCTGTGGATGCTGGGGACCCGTGGTACCTTTCGTGGTGAGAGGAGCACAGTGCACTGAGCCTGAGATTCTGAACCCTGGAGTTTGGAGATTGGAATTCTTGTATTCTTTGGAGCGTTGAGATTTGGCAACGGGTCCGCGGGGCACGCATTTTGTGTTACAGAATCCGGGTGGAGAGCCACTGAGGTTGATGTGTGCTCGAGTAGGTGGTGAGGCTCGGCTTCACCCTTTTCACGCTCTTCTTTTTCCCAGACCACGATCATGGCTGTGCAGTTTAATGGAGGCGTGGTTCTAGGAGCAGACTCGAGAACAACCACTGGGTGAGCTCAAAACAGAGAAAGGTCTTCCTGGGCCCCCACCCCATACACACACCCCATTCTGTCCACCAGTCCATCCTTCCGTCCTCAGACCACTGTGGGAAAATAAGGATTCCTTTCCAAGGTTACTGCTCCCAGTTCCCCTCCCCTTTGGTCTGTTCTCTGTTGATCCTGCTTCACTCTCAGAAGAACTGATGGGTAGTACCAGTGTTTCTCCCTGAAGCTGGAGGGAGTCGAGCTTTGTGGGGGGGGGGCAAGTGGGGTCCTACTCACTGTTGTGCCATCCTGCAGGTCCTACATTGCCAATCGGGTGACTGACAAGCTGACGCCTATCCATGACCGGATCTTCTGCTGCCGCTCAGGCTCAGCCGCTGATACCCAAGCAGTAGCTGATGCTGTCACTTACCAGCTGGGGTTCCACAGGTGCCTGCGGGCAGGGGAGGAGCAAATGTCCTAGGGATCTGGGACATAAGGCACAAAGAGGCCTGACTCCAGGTCCTGACATTGCCTTCTCTGTGACCTTCCAACCCCACCTTCTAGTATCGAGCTGAATGAGCCTCCGCTAGTACACACAGCCGCCAGTCTCTTTAAGGAGATGTGTTACCGATACAGAGAAGATCTGATGGCAGGAATCATCATTGCAGGCTGGGACCCTCAAGAAGGAGGGCAGGTCAGGCCCTCCCGCACCAGAGCTCTTCACTCTCCTCAGCCATTTAGTGTGTCTGTCCATCTGTCTTGTCCTGTTGCACATATTCTGTGGGTGTCCGCCATGTAGAGGCAGATGCATGCGTGTAGAGGCCAGAAGTCTGCTGGCAATGTCTTCTGTTCTCAATTCATTTCTTGAGATGGTCACTCTGAACATAGAGCTGGCTAGACAATGAGCTCCAGAGATTATCCCCTCTGCCCCCTTCTCCCGGTCCTGGGGTTACAGACATGCCTGGCTTTAAATAGTGCTTGGGATTTGAAATCAGTTCTTCATGCTTGCCTGGTAGGGACTTTACCACCTAAGCCAACCTCAGTCCCACTCCAACCATTTTTTTGGTTTTTCTGTCTCTACCTTACCATAAACTTTCCCCCAGACCAAAATCAAAAGGGACGGGCAAATGTACATGTGTTGGGTGTAATTGATGTTTTTTCTCCCCCCTCTCCCACAGGTGTACTCAGTTCCCATGGGGGGTATGATGGTAAGGCAGTCGTTTGCCATTGGAGGCTCTGGGAGCTCATATATCTATGGCTATGTTGATGCTACCTATCAGGAAGGCATGACCAAGGATGAATGTCTGCAGTTCACTGCCAATGGTGAGAATTTGGGCTTCTAGACCTGTGAACCTCAGCCCTCATTATCCAAGTCACACTAAGATTCCTTATTCCTTGCCATATTCTCAGCACCTAACTCCAAACCCAATTTCCTGCTTTTATCTACAGCTCTCGCTTTGGCTATGGAACGGGATGGCTCCAGTGGCGGGGTGATCCGATTGGCAGCTATTCAAGAATCAGGGGTAGAGCGGCAGGTACTTTTGGGAGACCAGATACCCAAATTCACCATTGCTACTTTACCACCTCCCTGAATCCTAGTATTAGGGTATAATAAAAGATATTCTTACTGATGCAAAAGTTAATAAACAGTTTGTCAAAGATGTTTCTGTTTAGAGTCCTTTTTTTCTTGACTTCAAGCTTGAACTTGTCAGGTCCATTCTCATGTGCAAACTGCTGCACTGAGCTTGGGAATTGGAGAGTAATGAGGAAGGCTTATAGATGCTCTGTTCCATTATTGTTATTGAATTATTTTTGGTTGATTAGGTTCTTTTCATTACTGATTTTATGTGCATTGGTGTATGTTTGTGTAAGGGTGTTGGATCCTCAGCAACTTGAGTTACAGATGGTTGTGAGCTGCCATGTGGGTGCTGGGAATTGAACCCAGATTCTCTGGAATAGCAGCCACTGCTCTTAACCGGTGAGCCATCTCCAGCCCCTTTTTCTTTTTTGTGATTAGATCTTTTATAGCCCAAGCTAGTCTTGAACTTGGGGCAATCCTCCTGCCTTTGCTTCTTGAGTGCCCAGGTCACAGGTGTGTACTGATGTATCTGGTTAGTAGTTTTGGATCTTTTTCTGTAGATCATATTTACTCTACATACCCAGGTACCCGAACCACTGGAATGTGGTTGATATAGGAGCTGCAGCAACATCCCAAGTCCCAGCTAAAACTCAGAATTATGAGACTGGGGTCACCTCCCCTGCTGCCAGTCATCATGGTGACTGCTGACTCAGGTTAAAATTTCCCCCAGGCCAGCATCTTGGTCCCCTCTTTCCCTCTGTCACTTAATCTTTATCACACAACAATTCGACTTCTTTGTCTTTAGGGCAAGAGGTGGGCCTTGTCTGCAAGTGAAAAAAATTAAGGGGGATGCTGGGTGGCAGAGGGCAGCCACAGGGAGTGCTTTGGCCTTTTCTGTAAACCACCGTCCTCATGAGGCTGAGAATGGGTTCCAGCCCCTTTAGAGCTATTCCCTTTCAAACCGAGGACCTAAAGGAGCTCAAAGGTGCTCAATATCTCCATCTTTCCAGTCTTATTTTCTATAGTCCATTGGTCAGGGAACTAGAAGCCACATTTACAAACCTTGTTCTAGAGTAGTTCAGAGGGCAGGAAGGACGGTTCCTATAGACTCTCATTCCTAAGGGAAGAAGAGAGGAAGATAAAATACCCCAATGAGCAACTCGAGGAAGGTTGATTATAGCTCATTCTGAGATTATCATGGCAGAGGGGACATGGTGGCAGTGTGAAGCCACTGGTTACTTTATACCCATGAGCAGGAAGTAGTGCTGCTTGGCTCTCTTTTGTGTTTGTTTATTCTGGGACTCCAGCCCATGTAATGGTGTAACTACATTTAGGATGAATCTCTCCACCTCAGTTAACCCAACCTAGAAACCCCTTCAGAGACATGTCCAGAGGTTTGTTTTCCATGATGGTTCTAAAATCCCAGGTGACAATATAAGCCACTACAAGCAGTAAGGTCCTAGTTAAGTGAAAAGAACAGAAAGGGATGTTAACTAGAAATACTGTAGATTTTCATGCCCAAACCCATTCTCCCTGAGTCCTCTCTCTTGTACTTAACCTAACAGTTCAGCTCTAGAAAACTTTCTGAAAGTATATAACCATCTCTGAACCCCTGCCCTTATGAAACCTAACTATAGAGCAACCAAAAAGATGTTTGTAAATATGAGCCCATGTTGCTTCTCTGCAGCAGTTCTCAGTGTCAGACCAGGTGTAGCACTCACCTTTAATACTAGGCAGAGGCAGATGGTTGCCTGAGTTTGGGGCCAGCCTGGTCTACATAGGAAGTTCAGAGTCAGCCAGGGATACCTAGTGAGACCCTGTTTCTAAACAATCACAATCCCCCCACCCCCAAGACAAAAACATTCCTTGGGATCCTCCCATTCCACCTAGAATACTGACTACTTACAACCTAGGAGACCAAACAGCTGCCTCAGCTTTGACAGTAGTCACTGGTGCTTTTCCTTTTTTTTTTTTTTTTTTTTTTTTTTTTGGTTTTTCAAGGCAGGGTTTCTCTGTGTAGCTTTGGAGCCTATCCTGCTATTCTGGCACTCGCTTTATAGATCAGGCTGGCTTTGAACTCAAAGAGATCCCGCCTGCCTCTGCCTCCCGAGTGCTGAGGTTAAAGGTGTGCACCACCACTGCCTGGCCACTGGTGCTTTCTCTGTTTATGGGATTTTGTACTTTAATATTTGTTGGGTGGATTTTGCTTGCTTTTGTTTTATAGTGCTAAGCATCAAAGAAAGGACTCTGCAACGCTAGACAGGTAATTTACAACTACATCTTCTGTCCCATGAATTTAGACAAGGTTTCACTGTGTAGCCCAGGCTGCCCCTGAGCTTATGATCCTCACCCTCCAGAGCGCTCCAGCATACATATAGGTGTATATGCTACCATATCCAGATCCCCAAGTTTCCTGGAACTCACTCTGTAGCCCAGGTTGGCCTCAAACTCAGATATCCACCTGCCTCTGCCTCCTCAGTGCTGGGATTAAAAGTTCATACACTACCACCTCCCAGCCCCAACTTTCTTAGGACAGATCTCACTCTCAGACTAACCTGGAACTCACTATGTAACCTAAAACTTGAGGCAACCCTCGTACCTCAGCCTTCCAAATTTTAGACAGGAACCACTGTGTTTAGCAAAATGTTATTTTTAATAGAATATTTTGAGGTTTGCTGCAGAATTGAGTTAAAGTTAAAGAGACTTCCTAAATGTCTCTTGCCTCAGGGCTGTAGAGGTGGCTCAGAGGTTAAGAGCATTGACTGCTCTTCCAGAGATCCTGAGTTCAATTCCCCACAACTACATATTGGTTCACAACCATCTATAATGAGATTTGTTACCCTCTTCAAACATGCAGACAGACACTGTATACATAACAGATCTTAAAAAAAAAAAAAAAAACCCTTGCCTCCACACATGCACAGCCTCCCTCGTTTGTCAATATCTTACACCAGAGCCAGACTGACCTGTTAGAGTCAGTAACCTTCTCCAGCTACTCATCACCCTGGTCTCAGCTCAGAGGTGCCCTCATCAGGAAGGCCTTTTCTGACCTCTTGAGATAGGAGAAGCACTCCGGACCCCTGACCCATTCTCACAGTACCCGGTTTAATTTTCCTCCTAATTGCTATCTCCTGTTAGCCTGCCTGTTCTTTCACTTGTTACCTACTGTCCCCTACTAGAAAGTCAACTCAGTAAAAGAAGGAATTCTTCCCGATTCGTTGATAAATCTGTCACATTCTCCCCTGCTACACACCTCTAGACAGACAGGGTTTCTATGAATATCTTTGTAGACCAGGCTGGCCTCGAACTTACAGAGAACTTCCTGCCTGTGCCTCCAGGGTGCTGGGTCCAAAGGTGTGCACCACCACTGCCTGGCAACACTACATTCTGAGTTCAAGGCCAGCCTGGTCTACAGAGTGAGTTCCTGGACAGCCAGAACTATTACAAACAGAAACCCTGTTTCAGAAAAAAGAAAAAAAAAAAGTTAGAGAAGGGAGTGAAAAGAACGTAAGAGATGGAAGATGGGAAGGAATGCTGAGAAACGCTTTTAGGTAGATGGCATGGTCTTTGAACTCATGAGCCCAGAGAAGTTGCACAAGATCAAGCCAGTCTAGTGGGTTAGTATTTTTCCCTGGTGTAAGAAGGGACTTTGAGAGCCCAACCCATGTGAAGAGACACATGGGGAAGGGCCCAGGCCCAGCCCAGGAAGATTTGGTGAACCTTGCAGAGCCCC